>NC_084736.1:75877691-76160191 GCF_033978785.1 Entelurus aequoreus | reverse complement strand
AACTTCTGTCAGCCAACAGATTATTAACAGGACATTTTACCTTTGCTTTCTGTTTGAAGTAGTGGTGTTCTGATCCGGTATTGATATTCCATATCAGTCCAACTACAAAAACATATGTGGGATCGTGTTAGTTTACTGGGAAATAAACGCTGCGATACAAGCAGGACCTCACAATGTTTACATGTGACAGCCAGGCAACTAAATGTCCTCCTGTAAGCACACAAAGTTGTTTTTTTCTTGTAGTTTTACAGCAGTTGACTCTATCAGAACAATAGTAGGTAATTTTTGTGCTGATATCATAAAGAATCACGGCATTGGAAGTACAGAAGTTGAATAGTTTGAAGGAAACCTTTTTTTTTTTTACAGTATTTTAGATCGTACAAAATGTGCTTTTCAATGAGTTTGTACTAGAGATGTCCGATAATATCGGCAGTCCGATTTATGCTTTAAAATGTAATATCTGAAATTATCGGTATCGGTTTCAAAAAGTCAAATTTTTTAAAAACGCCGCTGTGTACATGGACATAGGAGAAGTACAGAGCGCCTATAAACCTTAAAGGCACTGCCTTTGCGTGTCGGCCCGGTCACATAATAGCTACGTCTTTTCACACACACAAGTGAATGCAAGTATAAAACTACTTTTTTAAAGTAATAATTTCTTATTTCTTATTTTTGGGTTCAGGTTAGCTAATTTTACTTGTTTTGGAAAGTCTTGACAAGCCAAATTTTCTTGTTCTATTGGCAGATAATTTTGCTTAGTTCAAATGAAATACCTATGGAGCCCCTAAAGGGACATGGGGGAAACATTTTTTTATAATTTATTTATTTATTTCTATTTTTTTAGACATGTATCTCATGCGCATGAGAAACTTTTTATAAAGTTGTAAAAAAATAAATAAATAAAAATTTAAAAATTTGTAAAAAAAAAATTTTAGACATGTATCTCGTGCGCACGAGAAACTTTTCTCTTGGGCACGAGATACATGTCTACAAAAAAAAACTATTACATTTTTTTTTTTTATAACTTTATAGAAAGTTTCTCGTGCGCACGAGATACATGTCTACAAAAAAAACTATTACATTTTTTTTAAATTTTTTTATAACTTTATAGAAAGTTTTTCGTGCTCACGAGATACATGTCTAAAAAAAAAAGTTTTTTTATAACTTTATAAAAAGTTTCTCGTGTGCACGAGATACATGTCTACAAAAAAACTAATTTTTTAATTTTTTTTTTTATAACTTTATAGAAAGTTTCTCGTGCGCACAAGATACATGTCTAAAAAAAGAATTATTTTTTTTTATAACTTTATAAAAAGTTTCTTCTGCGCACGAGATACATGTCTAAAAAAATTTTTTTTTTTTTAATAACTATAAAAAGTTTCTTGTGCGCACGAGATACATGTCTAAAAAAATATATATATTTTTTTTTAATAACTATAAAAAGTTTCTCGTGCGCACGAGATACATGTCTACAAAAAAAACTATTTTATTTTTTACAACTTTATAGAAAGTTTCTCATGCGCACGAGATACATGTCTAAAAAAAAAATTATTATTTTTTAATAACTTTATAAAAAGTTTCTTGTGCACACGAGATACATGTCTAAAAAAAAATTATTATTTTTTAATAACTTTATAAAAAGTTTCTTGTGCACACGAGATACATGTCTAAAAAAAAGATTTTTTTTTTTATAACTTTATAAAAAGTTTCTTGTGTGCACCAGATACATGTCTAAAAAAATATATATATTTTTTAATAACTATAAAAAGTTTCTCGTGCGCACGAGATACATGTCTACAAAAAAACTATTTTATTTTTTACAACTTTATAGAAAGTTTCTTGTGCGCATGAGATACATGTCTAAAAAAAAATTATTATTTTTTAATAACTTTATAAAAAGTTTCTTGTGCACACGAGATACATGTCTAAAAAAAAATTATTATTTTTTAATAACTTTATAAAAAGTTTCTTGTGCACACGAGATACATGTCTAAAAAAAAGATTTTTTTTTTTATAACTTTATAAAAAGTTTCTTGTGCGCACCAGATACATGTCTAAAAAAATATATATATTTTTTAATAACTATAAAAAGTTTCTCGTGCGCACGAGATACATGTCTACAAAAAAACTATTTTATTTTTTACAACTTTATAGAAAGTTTCTTGTGCGCATGAGATACATGTCTAAAAAAAAATTATTATTTTTTAATAACTTTATAAAAAGTTTCTTGTGCACACGAGATACATGTCTAAAAAAAAGATTTTTTTTTTTTTATAACTTTATAAAAAGTTTCTTGTGCGCACCAGATACATGTCTAAAAAAAAATTTTTAAAAAAAATTTTACAACTTTATAAAAAGTTTCTCGTACGCACGAGATACATTTCTAAAAAAAAAAAAACTTTTTTTTTTTTTTATAACTTTATAAAAAGTTTCTCGTGCGCACGAGATACATGTCTACAAAAAAAACTATTTAATTTTTTTTTTTTTTTTTACAACTTTATAGAAAGTTTCTCGTGTGCACGAGATACATGTCCAAAAAAATCTAGATTTTTTCCCCCCCCATGTCCCTTTAGGAGCTCCGTAAATACCCCTCATTTTTGTATTTTTTTTTTTCTTGTTTTTGAACACTGACTTTTTTGCAGTGTTAATTCCACGACTGTATATATCGGTATCGGTTGATATAGGAATTGGTAATTAAGAGTTGGACAATATCGGAATATCGGCAAAAAAGCCATTATCGGACACCTCTAGTTTGTACGTGTTTACCCTCATAGTCTTGTTAGTTTGACACGCTGGACTTAAGATAAATGTCACATGATCACGTGCTCCACAGGTCATCTTCCAGATCACCCCGCTGGACACCACCCAGTGGATGATGGTGCTGAAGATCTCCATTCCCGTCATCCTGCTGGACGAGGTGCTGAAGATGGCGGCCAGGAACTACCTGGACTTGGGTAAAGCGCCGGAGAAGCCGAGCGGCCACAAAGGCGGCGGCGGCCTGCCTGCATGTGCCGAGGGCATCTCCTGGCCCTTTGTGGCCGTCTCCCTGCCACTCTTGCTGTGGATCTACAGCACCGACACTAACGTGCTGTGGCCCTGACTGACCCGCACCTCTGGACATTAACACACAACTAACCAACACTCCCATCCTCATCTGGTGGACGCATCTTTGATGTTTAGGACATTTTTTAGAAATGCATTTTTAGGCTGAGAGTGGTTTAGTCGTGGTGACATCAGGTTTCACTTCATTTGAGCACATTCTGCCCACCCGGATGCTACGTTCAAATGTAGAGAATTAACACCATTTATAATGTTTTTTTTAATTTGACATGTCTCTGGGGAAAATAATAAGTGTAACACACTGTAAAAAAAGTACAAATGATATCTGAAATCAAGGTCAAAAGTGCTCGTTTGACTAAAAATGAGGGCTGTCAAATGTCATTTGGAAGAATCGCACACTCGCTTGCATTATTGAAATGTGCTTAAGACCCCAATTTTTGTATTTATAAATGCCATTTTATTGTCAGAATGTCAATCAATCAATCAATGTTTATTTATATAGCCCTAAATCACAAGTGTCTCAAAGGGCTGCACAAGCCACAACGACATCCGCGGTACAGAGCCCACATATGAATGTCATCCAGGAACCTTTTTGAAGGTTTTACTTAAATGCACAACATTTATCCACACAAAACTTAGCAACCTTCTTATCTAAAGTTCTTTCAGGCTGCACACCTGTGTTTTTTTTGATTGATTGAAACTTTTATTAGTATTGCACAGTACAGTACATATTCCGTACAATTGACCACTAAATGGTAACACCCGAATAAGTTTTTCAACTTTTTTAGGTCGGGGTCCACGTTAATCAATTCATGGCTGTTGAGTCCCCTCACTCATTTTGTACGGACTGGAAGTAGAAGAGCTCGTACAGTTTGTTTTTTTTACATTCATCACATGAGTTAATTTTGACAGCCCTACTAAAAAAATACAAAATTTTTCTTACCAGGTACATTTATCATTGCCAATCTTAAATGTGTAGTTTGAGATCCAATGGTAATATTTCTATGAAAAATTGTCGTCTGTCAGAACGTTTTGTTGGCATCATTATAATCTTTGCTCGCTGTCAGGTTCAAACACTGATGACATTTATTAAACAAGACGAGAAGCAAGGAATTATCGTATTTTTTGGACTATAAATCGCTCCGGAGTATAAATCGCACCGGCCGAAAATGCATAATAATGAAGGAAAAAAACATATATAAGTCGCACTTGAGTATAAGTCGCATTTTTTGGGGAAATTTATTTGATAAATCCCAACACCAAGAATAGACATTTGAAAGGCAATTTAAAATAAATAAAGAATAGTGAACAGGCTGAATAAGTGTACGTTATATGAGGCATAAATAACCAACTGAGAACGTGCCTGGTATGTTAACGTAACATATTATGGTAAGAGTCATTCAAATAACTATAACATATAGAACATGCTATACGTTTACCAAAAAATCTGTCACTCCTAATCGCTAAATCCCATGAAATCTTATACCTCTAGTCTCTTACGTGAATGAGCTAAATAATATTATTTGATATTTTACGCTAATGTGTTAATAATTTCACACATAAGTCGCTCCTGAGTATAAGTCGCACCCCCGGCCAAACTATGAAAAAAACTGCGACTTATAGTCCGAAAAATACGGTAAATAGAGACAATTAAATTTGGCTCAATTGAGGAGAGATGCCTGGGCTGTACTCTTGTACAGTCTCTGGCGAAAGATTGTACGCCTTTCTCTATTTGGACTTTCACTGATTACATGGCAACAGCTGTTTCTAAGGGACGGGGGTCGTAAACAGCCATCGCCTTTGACTACAACAGTTAAAAGAAAAGGTCCCTGGAGGGGAGTCGGGGGTCCTGCTTCCTCTTCGCTTTGTAGTTCTCGGGTCAAGACGATATCTTTCTGTGGATTACGATACATGAAAGAAACCGCACACCTTCATGTCGCTTCCCATCCTGCACAGTGGAGTTTTACACGCCTTGGTAGGATTAAAGACAGCTTTTGTCTGCTCATTGAAAGTTTTGTGATAACTTACATACAATTATTCCCACACTCGCGTGTTCAGCGGATTTGTGCTTCTGTCAAAAAAAGGAACCGCCGCTTGCCTCCGAAACTTTTCATACCAAACGTCCATTCTTTTTTTAGACCACTTTTACATAAACACACTTTGTAACAAAATATACACTAAATGTATTTTCGACTTTTGGCTTCTGGAAGACAGATCAAGGTCATCATGTCTGCCCACAGGCACAAGTAATGCTTCCTTTCGGCCATTTCTACACCCGCTTATGTCGACACCCGCTTATGTTTCCATAAGTAAGCCTTCCCTTGACATATTTGTTTGCACTGTACTGTATGTGTACTAAGATATATTTCTGACCAGCACAAGTCACATTTCCAATGTGTTGTCAGTTTTCTTACATTAAGTACTTTAGTATATATACAGTATGGTAGGTACTTGTAATGTGCATCCAGTATTGTAGGTACTTGTAATGTGCATCCAGTATTGTAAGTACTTTATTATACATCCAGTATTGTAAGTACTTTTACTGTACATCCAGTATTGTATTTAGTGCCTGGTAAGAGTTGGGTGTTGGAAGTGAAAAAAGGAGCACCTTGATTTCACATATTTCATCTTCATTCACTTTTCGCAGTGCAAGTTGATGGAAGAGTTGCTACTTTTTGTCTTCCCTGCACTAGGCAGAGCACGGCTACCTCACTGCTGTTTTGTTTTGTCTCCTCCACGTCGGAGCAAGGATGTCCAAACGTAACGAAAGAATGCTGGCGTCATTTCAATGTTGTCACGTCATTAAAAGCAATATAATGTAGGTCATGATTTAAATGTTAACACAACATAATTCATTATTTAATGTCTCCCATCTGAAATGTACGGAGCCCTTAAAGGGACATGGGGGACATTTTTTTTTTTTTTTTAGACATGTATCTCGTGTGCACGAGAGTTTTTATAGTTATAAAAATAAAAATAAATTTTTTTTTTAGACATGTTTCTCATGCGCACGACAAACTTTTTATAAAGTTATAAAAATTATCTTTTTTTTTTTAGACATGTTTATCGTGCACACGAGAACTTTTTATAAAGTTATAAAAAATTTTAAAAATTATCTTTTTTTTTAGACATGTTTTTCATGCGCGCGAGTTTTTATAGAAATAAAAATAAAACATTTTTTTTTAGACATGTTTCTCATGCGCACGAGAAACTTTTTATAAAGTTATAAAAATTATCTTTTTTTTAGACATGTTTCTCATGCGCACGAGAAACTTTTTATAAAGTTATAAAAATGTAAAAAATAATCTTTTTTTTAGACATGTTTCTCGTGCACACGAGAAACTTTTTTAAAGTTAAAAAAATTCTTTTTTTTTTGACATGTTTTTCATGCGCACAAGAAACTTTTTATAAAGTTATAAAAATTTAAAAAGTTACCCTTTTTTTTTAGACATGTTTCTCGTGCACACGAGAAACTTTTTATAAAGTTATAAAAAAAAATTAGAATTTTTATTTTTTTAGACATGTATCTCATGCGCACGAGAAACTTTTTATAAAGTTATAAAAATAAATTATTTTTTTACATGTTTCTCTTGTGCACGAGAAAGTTTCTCGTGCGCAGGAGAAACTTTTTATAAAGTTATAAAAATGAACATTTTTTTAGACATGTTTCTATTGCCAACGAGAAACTTTTTATAAAGTTATAAAAATACATATTTTTTTTAGACATGTTTCTTGTGCGCACGAGAAACTTTCTCATGCATTTTATTTTTTTAGACATGTATCTCATGCGCACGAGAAACTTTTTATAAAGTTAAAAATAAAAAATTTATATATTTTTTTTGACACGTTTCTCTTGCGCACGAGAAACTTTATAACTTTTTATAAAGTTATAAAAATAATTTTTATTTTTTTTACTTTATAAAAAGTTTCTCGTGCGCACTAGATGTCTAAAAAAATTAAATTAAATAAAAAAAAATCATTTAACATTTTTTTTCCCCCATGTCCCTTTAGGGGCTCCGTAGAAATGGCCTAGTGGTTAGAGTGTCCGTCGTGAGTTCAAACCCCGGCCGAGTCATACTAAAGACTATAAAAATGGGACCAGTTACCTCCCTGCTTGGCACTCAGCATCAAGGGTTGGAATTGGGGGTTAAAATCACCGAAAATGATTCCCGGGCGTGGCCACCACTGCTGCTCACTGCTCCCCTCACCTCCCAGGGGGGGTGAACAAGGGGATGGGTCAAATGCAGAGGACACATTTCACCACACCTAGTGTGTGTGTGTGTGTGTGACTATCATTGGTACTTGGGGCGGTATAGCCCGGTTGGTAGAGTGGGCCGTGCCAGCAACTTGAGGGTTCCGGGTTCGATCCCCCGCTTCCGCCATCCTAGTCCCTGCCGTTGTGTCCTTGGGCAAGACACTTTACCCACCTGCTCCCAGTCCCACCCACACTGGTTTAAATGTAACTTAGATATTGGGGTTCACTATGTAAAAGCGCTTTGAGTCACTAGAGAAAAAGCGCTATATAAATATAATTCACACTTCACTTTAACTTAAAATGTTACGTTAATACATGCATGTTATAATCTTTTTTTTTTTTTAATGTATTAATTCAATTTCTTGCTTATTTAAATATTATATAAATGTTGTATATTCATATACCGTATTTTTCGGAGTATAAGTCGCACCGGCCGAAAATGCATAATAAAGAAGGAAAAAAACATATAAGTTGCACTGGAGTATAAGTCGCATTTTTGGGTAAATGTATTTGATAAAACCCAACACCAAGAATAGACATTTAAAGGGCAATTTAAAATAAAGAATAGTGAACAACAGGCTGAATAAGTGTACGTTATATGAGGCATAAATAACCAACTGAGAACGTGCCTGGTATGTTAACGTAACATATTATGGTAAGAGTCATTCAAATAACTATAACATATAGAACATGCTATACGTTTACCAAACAATCTGTCACTCCTAATCGCTAAATCCCATGAAATCTTATACGTCTAGTCTCTTACGTGAATGAGATAAATAATATTATTTCATATTTTACGCTAATGTGTTAATAATTTCACACATAAGTCGCTCCTGAGTATAAGTCGCACCCCCGAAGTCTGAAAAATACGGTAATTATTTGCTTTTGGGGAAAAAAATCATTAGATCAAATGTAATTTATTTTTTCAAAATAAACCTTTTTCTGGTTACCTGAATGCTATATAAATATTTTTGTAGGCCCGCAACATTTTTTCAGTGTACATTTTTAATGGTTTGTTTTAATAGTCAACAAAAGGAAATTATAATTGTAAGTGACTCTTACATCATTTTTTAATCGTATAATGTGAGTGTGAATGTTATCTGTGTCCGAGGTGGCAACTTGTCCAGAGTGAACCCCGCCTTCCGCCCGTGTGCAGCTGGGATAGGCTCCAGCACCCCGAACGGGACAAGCGGTAAAAAAAAAAAAAAAAAATTGGATGGAGTTTTTAACAGGACTTTGGACATCCCTGCTCTGGAGGAATTTCCCAAAGCCTTCTTCCAGGTGTCATGTTAGTGCGACGAGGACTGTGCGTGCATCACATTGCACTTTTTGTTTGTTGGTTTCTGTTTCTACTGTAATGTAAAAATGTGCACACACTGTACTTGAACATACTGTATATGGTACTTCACATGGACGTCATTGGAATGTAAATGTGTATATAACAGCACACAGAGTAGGACTGATAGCTTTCATCGTCCTTCTCTATTTTATTGGCCATAAGCTGCTCTTAGGCTTTCTGCGCACATTATTCATAATACCAGCGAGTGCTTTGAGCTTTTATTTTTGTAGGTTGTTTCCTTCAAGGCCTTGTGTGTGTGTGTGTGTGCGTATGTGTGTGTGTTGCAGTGTGACCACACCTTGACCCTGCATGTCAACTTGTCCATCTTGGTGTGATCGCATCGTCATGCCAACCACTTCTTATATTTCAATAGCTTGGGTTGTTTTTCCAAATTAAAACTTATTTGTCGCAAGCTTGTTTTAAAATGCCGACATGGATGTGCCAAGTCATGAACGAGTCGCCTAAAATTAGTGGCTTTATTTTCTTCCCCCAAACGGGACTCACGGGTACTGGTCTCCATTACCTGGTCCACGTAACACTTCTACTGTAAACCTTGTAACGTGTCAGCGATTGTTCATCTGTTACATAAGTGCATCTGTATAAAAGTGTTAGTCCCGTGTGACTCTTCTTTCTATTTACTGACCAAGATGCATTGCAGGCTCCACAAAACTGAGTCGCTCGCTTAGACCCCCCAAAGACTCAAGTTTCACTGACTCACGGCTGCTCGACCAAGATTCTTGTTTTACTGACTGACGAGTACAGGACAAAGACTTGAGTTTCACTGATTCACATGTACTCGACCAGGACTTGAGTTTCACTGATTCACATGTACTCGACAAGGACTTGAGTTTCACTGATTCACATGTACTCGACAAAGACTTGTGTTTCACTGAATCACATGTACTCGACAAAGACTTGAGTTTCACTGATTCACGTGTACTCGACAAAGACTTGAGTTTCACTGATTCACATGTACTCGACAAAGACTTGAGTTTCACTGATTCACCTGTACTTGACAAAGACTTGAGTTTCACTGATTCACGTGTACTTGACAAAGACTTGTGTTTCACTGATTCACCTGTACTCGACAATGACTTGAGTTTCATTGATTCACGTGTACTTGACAATGACTTGAGTTTCACTGATTCACGTGTACTCGACAAGGACTTGAGTTTCACTGATTCACGTGTACTTGACAAAGACTTGAGTTTCACTGATTCACGGGTATTCAACATTCTGACTTACGAGTACAGGACAGGGACTTGAGTTTCACTGATTCACGTGTATTCTACAAAGACTTGAGTTTCACTGATTCACGTGTACTTGACAAAGACTTGAGTTTCACTGATTCACGGGTATTCAACATTCTGACTTACGAGTACAGGACAAAGACTTGAGTTTCACTGATTCACGTGTATTCTACAAAGACTTGAGTTTCACTGATTCATGTGTACTTGACAAGGATTTGAGTTTCACTGATTCACGGGTATTCAATATTCTGACTTACGAGTACAGGACAAAGACTTAAGTATCACTGTTTCACAGGCACTCTAATAAGACTCTGTTTACACTAACGAGTACTTGAAGACATAAGTTTCAATCATTCACATGTACTCGAAGAAGGCTCAAGTTTCACTGACTCAGGAGTACAAGACAGATATAAGTTTCACCGTTTTAAGCATACTCGACAAAGACTTGAGATCCAACAACTCACGGGTACTCAAAAGTACAGGACAAAGACTTGAGTTTTACTATTTCAAGGGTACTCAAATAAAATCGGTTACACTGACGAATTCTGGGCGAATGTTTGAGTTTCACTGACTCGCAGCTGCTTAACCCAGACTGGTTTCACTGATTCACGCGCACTGGACTAAGATAAGTTTTATTGGCGAGTGCGCACTCTGTTACAGGAGAGTACCCGAGTCACTGGTAGTTGAAGGGGGCTTTCTGTGCTTTGAAAATTGAATAGACTACATGATTCACATAAGCGACTCATTCTTGACTTGAGTTAGGGGAATGGAGTTCCCTTTCTACTGTCGGTGTCTTGCAGTTTTCTGCCAAAATGTTAGGGGTCAGTGTTTTCTCCAAGACCACAATTTGTTTGCATTTCAAACGAGGGAACAGAATTTCGACGTGTTTTTCTTGGTAGACTCAATTGAAACGATTGTTCTCCTGTCTCAGTTCTTTGAATGTACTTGTTATGATAAGCTGATAAGTGCAATTGTTTAATTCCCGCTCTCTTTTTCTCTTTCCAGCAAAGACCATGTAGGCTCAAATCTGCTCCCAATTTCTTGCAGAAACGTTGGCTTTGATTTGTGTGTGTGCATGAATGTTTTGGGCCAGCACACTTACTGTACGAGGTCTGCGTGTCAGTGAAGACCGAGCTCGTTGATTTTTTGAATGAAGAGCCAAGAGTAAGCTTCCATGCCTCAATTTACCTGAACATCTTAGTAGTTGTGTTGGTGCATGTCTGCTAAATCTGCTGCCTTGTGTAATAGACAATGTGACGACTAGAGTGTTCGGTATGCTTCAACAGTTGATCTTTCCTAAGGAAATGCTTTTATGAGCTATTTCAAAACCATTTTTTGCACCATAAAATGGAGCAGATGTAAAGCAGAAGGCTTCTATTTGTCACATGAACTTTGGATTCAGGTAAATAAAATTAGGTTTCATGAATGCTTCACTTGTCTTTGTGGGGACTTTGCACACATCAACGTTTGACTTTAATTGTACATTTTGAAAAATATTTACATTTATGCAATCCGAGGTGACATTTACTCGCTTTACAGACAACACCACGATCAAGAGCGGTCGAATATTGGCTGGACAACACAGAATGTGGACTATTAAGAATGTATAATGGGTGTTAAATATGTTTATAAATAGGCTCAACGTTCCCTTGACTTCCACACAGCAACGCTTCAAAGTTAATTTGTGGGCAAACAAGATTTATACCGATGTTCTATTTCCAAATGAAATAAGCTGAGGTGAACCCACTCAAGAAGGAACCAAGCTTTGCAGTCTGTCACCTCAAGATGACCCGGGTCACCCCAAGAAGACCCGGGACACCCCGAGACGACCCGGGTCACTGCATACCAAACCACTGTTCCTGGTCGGCCCACTGGGCGGCCTCGCTGTCGCTGCCCTCCAGGTCGCCGTCTTCTCCGCTGCCCTCCATGTCATCGCCGTCCAGCTCCACCGTGGCGTCCGTGGGACTCTCTTCCTTCTCCATCTTCTGCATGCCTTCCAGCGACTTCTGATCATTGGGGTCCAGACTAGGAATAAAAGATAAAACATTACTTCTAAATGTCTGATAACAGCTGAGGGAGACATCATCAGTGTTGGGACTAACGCCGTTACTTTCGGCAGTAATAGGTTATCTAACGCGTTATTTGTTATATTCAGTAACCCAGTTACCGTTACTACATGATGCGTTACTGCGTTATTTTTTATGTAGTATCTGCTAGAAACTGAGAGGATCTGAGTGTGTTTTATTGGAGAGCTGCAGAAAAGGCAACGGAGAAGAGGCGCTCTGTGTGTGTGTGGGAGGGGGCGTGTCTGTGTTTACTAACAAGACATGGCAGAGCCGAAGCCGGGTTTCTTAACATGGAGATATTCTCACTACTTTTCTTTTGTCGACCACAAAGAAAAGAACATTTTAGTTAAATGTATGTCGTCTTGGATCAAAGATCCTATCCTAGCATTTCAAATCTGCTGAAACAGCTACAAAAGCAACATGCTTCGACAAAGCTAGTAAAGAGAGACACACTTCACCTCCTAAGCAACAGCGGCTGGATTTTAACGAGGCACTGCTAGCCAGGACAACATTGATAGAGCCATTGCAACACTGAAGGTACGCACACTCTGTCAATTCTCTTATATACTCTTTCATTCTAGACTTCTAGAGTGTTTGATTATCACATCACTCTAAATGTATAGACTATAAAGTTCACAAACATAAAGAGGGATGCTAGTGGGCCAGGCCAATCTTTCCTTATCTCTAAACTAAAACTGGGGAAATGTGTAGAGTGTTCTGGGCTTCAGACATGATTTTATTTCAGGAAAAAATGCCTGGTTAGGCTTTGTGTATGTAGTGTGTGCCTTCCTTGGTTTACAGCTATGTTGTTATTATGCTGTTTGTTACTTATGTATGTTATGTTGCAGCTATTTAAAATAGTTTTGTCAATTTGTTCTGGCCTGAAACAAATTGGCCCTTTGAAACATATCTTTGTCTTTGTGTGTTGTATGTAGACCACATTGCTTAGCAGAGTTCAGTGATGCAAATGCATGTCAAGTTGATCAACAGATTGTATTATTCTCCAGTGCAATAACAGTACTGAAATGTAGACTAAAAGGGCATTAAAGGGGGACTTAAATATATATATATATATATATAAGTAACTAAATAGTTACTTTTCCCAGTAACGCATTACTTTTCGGTGTAAGTAACTGAGTTACTTTTGAAATAAAGTAACTAGTAACTGTAACTAGTTACTGGTTTTCAGTAACAAACCCAACACTGGACATCATACATACACTGCATATCATCAAATATTAGGGCTGTCTTGGACTTAAGGATGTATTCAATGAAAATGTATTATTACGGTATTGATGAATGTGCTCAAAAAGTACTTAGCGTATTTTTCCCCATGTTTTGACCCTGCCGGCTCATAAAACACTTCAGTTCATTTATGGATTTTTCTCTGCTACCGACCATAATGTTTTGTATTCAACAAATACTTTTCGTAAAACAAAGAGACACTGAGAAGGTGTGTCATTGTCTGCTATGGCGCCATATTTTGGACCAGTTGGCTCATTGCAGGTTGAAAATGTACTTCCCGTTTCGTGTCCTTGATTGGAAGTGTACTTGTCCACAGCGTTTCTGCTCAAAACCATTCATCACTCCAAGCAAGGTTTGCGAGTTTTACAGTATAACTAAAACAATTCATACTAAACCGTCCCATGTAAGATATCTGTAGGAGTGTTTTCATGCATAGTTGTACAAGCTAGCGTCGTTAACATTAGCAAATATGCTAACATGTTTGCAATTGATTGATTGATTGAAACTGTTATTAGTAGATTGCACAGTACAGTACATATTCCGTACAATTGACCACTAAATGGTAACACCCGAATAAGTTTTTCAACTTGTTTAAGTCGGGGTCCACGTTAATCAATTCATGGTAATGCAAGTGTCTGTGTAAGTAATATTAACATGATAACTTACAATGGCATTCTTTTGTATTTCAGTTTCATAAAATTCACGAAAACAACAAATCTAGCGACTTTTTCTGGTCTTATTGAATACTTTTGTAGACTAACATATCTCAAGGATCAGCTGCCCCCTTTCTCACAAGCAGATTAGTCTTGCGACATTTAAAGATAACACAAAAAGAAGCGATAGAACAGAGTTAATTTGTAATTCTTAATATTTGTTTTGCTTTTCGGTTTGTGGCCCAATTTTGTTTGTTTGCACATGTGTCACGGTTACTTAGTCAAAAAAGACGACGGCTGTCATCTTCCATCCATCCATCCATCCATCCATCCATCTTCTTCCACTTATCCGAGGTCGAGCAGAGAAACCCAGACTTTCCTCTCCCGAGCCACTTCGTCCAGCTCTTCCCGGGGGATCCCGAGGCGTTCCCAGGCCAGCCGGGAGAAATAGTCTACCCAACATGTCCTGGGTCTTCCCCGTGGCCTCCTGCCGGTCGAACGTGCCCTAAACACCTCCCTAGGGAGGCGTTCGGGTGGCATCCTGACCAGATGCCCGAACCACCTCATCTGGCTCCTCTCCATGTGGAGGAGCAGCGGCTTTACTTTGAGCTCCTCCCGGATGACAGAGCTTCTCACCCTATCTCTAAGGGAGAGCCCCGCCACCCAGCGGAGGAAACTCATTTCGGCCACTTGTACGCGTGATCTTGTCCTTTCGGTCATAACCCAAAGCTCATGACCATAGGTGAGGATGAGAACGTAGATCGACCGGTAAATTGAGAGCTTTGCCTTCCGGCTCAGCTCCTTCTTCACCACAACGGATCGATACAGCGTCCGCATTACTGAAGACGCCGCACCGATCTGCCTGTCGATCTCACGATCCACTCCTCCCAGGTACTTGAAGTCCTCCACTTGGGGCAGGGTCTCCTCTCCTCCACTTGGGGCAGGGTCTCCTCCCCAACCCGGAGATGGCACCCTTTTCCGGGCGAGAACCATGGACTCGGACTCTGAGGTGCCGATTCTCATCCCAGTCGCTTCACACTCGGCTGCGAACCGATCCAGTGAGAGCTGAAGATCCTGGCCAGATGAAGCAATCAGGACCACATCATCTGCAAAAAGCAGAGACCTAATCCAAACCAGATCCGCTCAACACCCTGACTGCGCCTCGAAATTCTGTCCATAAAAGTTATGAACAGAATCAGTGACAAAGGGCAGCCTTTCCTCACTGGAAACGGGTCCGACTTACTGCCGGCAATGCGGACCAAGCTCTGACACTGATCGTACAGGGAGCGGACCACCACAATCAGACAGTCCGATACCCTATACTCTCTGAGCACTCCCCACAGGACTTTAATGTGTAAAATGTATCAAAATGGTTCCGGGATGGTTAAACTATTCTGTATGTGACAGTTATTGGAACAAGTTTGACCACCTTGATGTACGCATAAAAAAAAAAAAAAACCTCTTAGGTTACCTAAGTGCAATGCTGTACTGATCCATGGCCTCCTGGTAATCGTTAACGGCCACCAGGAAGTCTCCCAGCATCCTGTGCAGCACACAGTCACTCTGATTGGCCAGGGCCTTCCGAAGCAGAGCGATGCCTTCTTCGTGCTTCTGTTCTCGACCTGCACCATAGGAGGATGTTGGTCACTACCACAGCGTGTAATATGGGTGTATAGTTGAGTGCCGCACATACTGAGGAGTTCGGCTTTTTTCACCACAGCCTTGGTGTAGTCGGGCCTCTGAGCCAAAGCTTTGTCCAGTAAGGTTTTAGCTTTCTCCTGGGTCACAGGGTCCTCCAGGCACACGGTGGCAAGGATGGTCAGAGTCTGTGCATTGGCCCCCAACGTCTTATAGAGGTTATTGGCCATCCCCATAGCCTCTCGGACACCATTGGACGCCAGGTAACAGTCTATCAGACCTGGAATGACACAGCTGTTAATATTTGCTTGGAACTTTTAAGGGGCGATAAGGTCCATGATGCCAACATTGCCTTCATAGCAGTCAAGTCTGCATGGTGCCAAGCGCATGGCCTCGCGGAAATGGATGATGGCTTCCTGAACACGGCCCATGTTTCTCAACGCCGCCCCCTTCAGGAGGAGGGCCTGCACACTGTTGCTGTTCAACTGAATAGCCTTTGCTCCAAGGTAGAGCGCTCTGGAGTAGCGCTTGCTGTAAAAGCTGTGACAACTGACAACACAAACATAAACGTAAATATTCATCTACGAGTGTCCATTAAATTGCATAATATGTACAACTAAATGAGGCAATTCCTGAAGGAATTGCAAGTGAATGCGCCAATGCGGAAGTTTAACTGAAATTCTGGAATTTATTTTAGAATTGTTGAAGTAGAGCACACGATTCCCAAACAGGCTGAATATTTTGAAGTTGGAACAGTTTGAATTAGATGACAAATGTGGGAGTTGTGGAACATTGAAAAATGTCCCATGGATTTGAATGGGAATTTCGGGAAAAGCAGGAATTTTTGGGAAAATGGTAAAAAACTTGAATGGTCTGAATGAGTTGAAATGGTTGGTGTTGGAATGTTTCAAATCGGTGAATGGATGGTTTCAGGACAACTCTGTAAATGTCCTTGAGTAGCCCACGTTTATTCCAGACTTGAATCCGATTAAACATCTCTGTAGAAATCAGAAAATGGTTGTGAATCGACGCTTCCCATCCAACCTGATTGAGCTTAAGAGGTGCTGCAAAGAGGAATGGTAGAAACTACCCAAATATAAATGTGCCAAGCTTGTGGCATCGTATTCAAAAGGACTTGAGGCTGTAATTTCTGCCAAAGGTGCATCAACAAAGTATTGAGCAAAGGCTGTGAATATTTGTGTACATGTGATTTTTTTGTTTTGCATTTTTTTTAAATTGGCAAAATTTGTAAACAAAAAACAAAAAAAAACATTTCACATTGTAATTATGGGGTACTGTGTGTAAAATTTGAGGTAAAAAATTAATTTGTTCCATTTTGGAATATGGCTGCAACAACAAAATGTGGGGAAAAAATGAAGCGCTGTGATAACTTTCTGTATGCACAGTTTATGTCCACGCCTTCATATAAAACTTTCCTCTATCAAAGAGCAGAAAGGAAAAGTGACACAAACATTTTTTAGAGTAAACAAAAAGTAAGAGTATTCATTCTCAGTTTAAAAGCTGTCTGCGTGCTCACATACTCACCCTGAAATCACCCAAGGTTCTGCATGCTGGTCCGAAATGTTGAACAGTCGTCCTCCCAGCACCTCGACATCTTCAAGGTGTCCTTCTCGGGCCAACAGGTAGCCATAGACATCCATTCCTGTCATACACAACAGCACTTTTGTACCTACATTCTTGTCCTTTAACTTCACATATTCTGGATCTGAATGTAGTGACAACAAGAGTTCCCTGTACCACTTGCTATCAAATCATTTCATAATCCCTTATAAACACAGCGAGAGTGTTTACCACACAGAGAGCTAGTCATGCACACTTAAAAGATGCGCAAAAGTAAATTGTTGGCGCTTATGTTTCTAGAACGTCAACGGGCTCATAGTGATGTTACTAGTAGTTGACTGGGAAGTATTTATTATAATTTGGGGAGAGTCTGAGAAAAGACATTAGAGAAAAGTGTTATATAAATACAATTCACTTATCTGTTTTATAGAAATCATAAATATTCTGCTCATCATAAATATCCGGCTCATCATAAACCTCTTACTCATCATAAACATCATCATTAACAAAGAGGGACGGCGTGGCGAAGTTGGTAGAGTGGCCGTGCCAGCAATCGGAGGGTTGCTGGTTACTGGGGTTCAATCCCCACCTTCTACCATCCTAGTCACGTCCGTTGTGTCCTTGGGCAAGACACTTTACCCTTGCCCCTGATGGCTGCTGGTTAGCGCCTTGCATGGCAGCTCCCGCCATCAGTGTGTGAATGTGTGTGTGAATGGGTGAATGTGGAAATACTGTCAAAAGTGCTTTGAGTACCTTGAAGGTAGAAAAGCGCTATACAAGTATAACCCATTTATCATTATTTATCATTTAAGAGTGAAGCTGACTTTGACTCATTGTTCTTGCCATACAACTAGGGCTGCAACAACTAATCGATTAAAATCGATTATAAAAATAGTTGGCGATTAATTTAGTCATCGATTCGTTGGAACTATGTATGCGCATGCGCGGAGGCTTTTTTTAAATTTTATTTTTTAAAAAAAATTTTTTTTTTTTTTTTTTTTATAAACCTTTATTTATAAACTGCAACATTTACAAACAGCTGAGAAACAATAATCAAAGTAAGTACAAAAACAGTACAAAACAGCGCCAGGGCGGCGCTGAGGCTACGTTTCATGAGGTGGAGGTAAGCTAGCCAATAATGTGTCATGTGCAGCTCACGTGACGACGCCGTCTGGAAACATTCGAAAAATGGCGCAGGAAAACAGTACGGATAGTTTAGCGGAGAAACATCTTGAGGTTATTGCTTCAATGGAGAAAAGTGTACGACCTAAGTCGCCAAAAGTGTGGGAACACTTTACTTTAAAGACTTCAAAGAAGAGCGTTTCCTGCAAAATGGCACGGAAGTACAACATTGCTTCAGAAGCACCTGAAAAGGAAACATGTTGGAGCCATGGATGAAGGGAAGAACTCACGCTACGTAACTTTTTAAGTCCATAGTGGCAACAGGCATTCATGAGTTCAGCTTTTTTGTAAGTAACTTTAACGTTATGCCTTTGTTGCAACGCGGGGCTGATAATGTGTCTCCGGCACATTTGACTCCGTTTTGAGAGAGAAAACGCACGGTTACCAATTTGGAAATAAACGTAACGGACAGAAATATCTCAGGTTGGTTTCATAACGGATCAATGTAGCCGGGCCGATAAAGCTATATAAATCTATTTAGATTTGAGTGACGCTTTAGTACAACTAAACGTTATGAAGGTGCTGGAATATTTCATGCTATTATTTAGAGGCAGCCTAAAATGAATCCTTTATTATTCACAACAGAAACGTGTACAATATCTGATTCAGTTCTGATGAGTTACATTACTGTGTTATTATTGGTGTATGCTACACCCCCAATGTCCAGAACATGGTGCCAGTATGCTGTTTTTTTTCAATAAAATACTGGAAAGGATAGAAATGTAGTTTGTCTCTTTTATCCGATTATTAATCGATTAATCGAAGTAATAATCGACAGATTGATCGATTATCAAATTAACCGTTAGTTGCAGCCCTACATACAACCTGAGGAGATTGAGGATTTAAACAAGTTTCCTTGTGCAAGGATGAAGCTGGTATCTTGAAATCATGTGAAAGAATCTGCTCCTTTAAAATGAACAATGATAACTAGGCAGCGTAGTAGTCTCTCTATTAATACATCCTCCTTCCAATAAGCCAGTCTCACCTTCCTTTGTAACGTCACTTTCACTAAGCAAAACAACCACAAGGATAAAAGTAAGGAATTGTTATTTTTTCCGTTATATTTAATTATTGTAAACAATCTGTTTATGACTGTAATTTGTATGTTCTAATGTGTTTTGTGAACTATGTGACTTTTTTAGAGCTGCAGTGGTCAATTTCACCTGTAACTGGGCTCGGCATTAGCGTGGAGGAGGCTACTATTTGAGAGAAAACGATGAATGAATTGTGTGTCCAGGACTACCTTTAATGAGATACGGGTCCAGCATCTGTGCTTGTTCAAATTTCAGGATGGCGTTCTTAGTGTCACCTGCCCTGAAGTAGACATCTGCCAGACTCACCAGGAGGTCCACGTTGTCCCGCAACAAAGACTTCTTCTCCAGAGAACTGAGACAAGATGGTGGAATATAAAAATTGTAAAAAAAACTGTGTGCACACCAGCATCACAAATTAATATCACCTTATTTTTTACACATAGATTTGCTTGTTGATGATTCTAACTACAGTGGAACCTGTCGACACCTCTCAGACTGGCTGACTGACGTCAACATGGGCGGTTGGCAACACATTTGAAACAGAAACCAAATGTAGCAATGTCTTGCACATTTACCTTTGACTTTGGCCAGAGACATACAAGGAGAATAGGCGAAATGGATTATTAAACCTACCACACTTTGTTGACATAGTTTTTCTCGATTTGTGTATATCTTTATTTAAATTATTCTGTTTCTATTATGTTATACTCTTATCTAACGGAGTTGCTGCAGTAATTCTGTTGTATGTTTTCACTACAATGACAATAAAACTCTCATACATGTGTTAATCGTTTTCGGGTGGCTATATGTCTAAAAATATAATTAGTTTTTTGTTTTGGGACAGATCATCGTCTGGATTCAGGACTTTTTTCTATTGGGAGGTTATGGCATGGCGATGGTCTGTGCTCTCTGAGTGCTTTTCTAGTTTTTTAATGCATTTTTTTAGTTGCTTTGGTACAATGCAGGTTAATACGGCATGCTTTTATTTTGAAGCTTGCCTTCCACTGAACAGTGTGCATGTTTTAATGCAGTGTAACTAAACAGAACAAGTTATGTTGCTGTTGTCGTTTCACACAGTTTAGTGATAATAATGAATTTACCTATACTACATGTTGACGTAAACGGACCGATTTTTCATTGATTACTACCCCTTTAGTTCTCAAATTTTATGTTGACAAAAGCCATCAACCTTGTATGTCGACATCAATTTAAGCAGACACATTTTAGTAATAAAAAGGTCATGGTGCCCCAGGACTTGATGAGTTGCTCGACATAAATGCGTTTTCGATATTAAAAGAGGCTAGGGCTGGGCAGTATGGCCGATAACTATTGATATTTTTATGACTTATTTAAGCCTGCCAATAAATACAATAATACAATTTCCAACTTACCAAGGGTGCTATTTATCGGTGGAGAAGGTGTCTGGTAGCCAAGTGGTAAAATAATTAGAGGTGGGCCCCCCTTAGATTCGATTACGATTCAGGAGCTAAGATTCGATTAAAACTCGATTATTGATGCATCTTTAATTTATGTATATTGATGCAGTTTTACAGTTTTCATTTGACTAAATATTAATTTATCACTCGCAACTTTAAAAAAAACTAGACAAGTAAAATAACTTGAAAAAACACTTCTCTATCAAAATGTAAAAATAGAGATAAAGGCAAACAAATATTTGTCTTTAAATGTATGGATAACATTTATCTATAGCCTTTTTATTAGACATTACAAGTGAAATGATGGGGTCGCGTTCACACCCCACCACAACACTGTTTTACCTAACATAATGAATTGTGATTAATAATCGTAATTTTAATATTGATCAAAATAACCGTGATTATTACTTTGGCCATAATCATGCAGCCCTATGTAAGACTAGATCTCACTATTTTTATCTGTATGGACAAAAAGTGCAGCTACGTCTTATGGCCATCAGTTGGCATTTTGCTAAATTCTTACATGTCACGTTTTTGTTCATCACTTTTGCCCATGAGGTGCTATCTTGCATAATTTTGAACATTTCTTTTTATTCATCTGTTATAATTTTAATTCTGTCCTATTACTTTGTTTATAATGCTTGTGTTGGTTTCATACGCACATTCCATTTCTACTTGAGATACATGAAACACAGTGTTCTCATCTACAATAACGTTTCTTCTACAAAGGAAATCATTTTGAATGTGTGGTTTGTGATTTTTATTTTTTTTCTAATAAAACTTGGTTAAAATATTTCAGTGTAAGTACCTTTTATACAGCAACAATAATGATAACCGTGATCATTTTGGTCACAATAACCGTGATAACAATTGTTCATACCGTGACATCTCTAATTTCTATAATTGTTTCCAATAGAGCATGGTTTGCCTACCAAATGGTGTTGATGGCCCTTTGATTATCACCGGCATGTATGAAAGCGTACGCCTTTATCCAAACAGAGAGCCAGTCCAGGTTGGGGACACTCTGCATGACATCCATGGTCATGGACGCCACTTCAGCTCCTTTGACTGATAGAGACAAAAGTCCTATGGGAAGGCAAGAACAGATAACTGACAAACGTGTTTTTACGAGGAGACGAAGGGAGGATCAAACTTTTTGGTGATCGTGTCAGCACACGCTACAAAGCTCACAGGCAGATATGAACAGGGCAGGTGAGGGAGACAAGAAAGTTACAGTGCTGTACGGTGCCGACAAATTTATTTACAAATGTGCCTAAAAGTAGATAATTCGACTTAAAAAAAAACTGTCGCACATATGTGTGAACTAATTTCAACCCTTTCATCGCATTTTGTTCCTAAAATAAATTAATCCAAATCTGATAAAACTTGAGTAAAATTTTCGCCCACCTGTATATAGCATGTTTGAAATAAATTTAAACCATAACCAAGTGACTGATCACTCGCGCTGAGAGCTGTGTGTATCCCCCCTCCTGCGCCAGGAGTGCGGCTGCTCCTCCTAGCTCACACACACGATCCAACACGGGTGAAACTAGATCTTGGTTGAAGGAACTGGTAATTAAAAGACATCATTTTTCTCCACCACCACTTGACACAAACTGCACTGCACGCTAGGGAATATTGAACAACAAATCAATGGAAGTGACAAACTTGCCATCCAAACAATACCCCGTTTGTTGACAAGAATATACAACTATGGAAGCACATTCAATCTCAGTCGTCAATCAATCAAAGTTTATTTATATATAGCCCTTAATCACAAGTGTCTCAAAGGGCTGCACAAGCCACAATGACATCCTCGGATCCCACATCAGGGCAAGAAAAAACTCAACCCAATGGGATACAATGAGAAACCTTGGAGGGGAGCGCAGATGTGGGGACCCCCGCCCCCTGGGCGACCGGTGCAATGGAATCTATTTACTAATATTACTATTTAAGATTCAAAAGAGCTGTTGCTGCTAGCTTGCTAAGCCAAACAAAAACAACTCAAGCAAGACTACTGAGTGGACTCGCTGATGCTATCATACATATACATATACATATACATATATATATACATATATATGAAACTTATCTCAACTGCATTATGCCAGATATTTGAAGTTTATTTTTTAAGTAACAAATTAATTTCACTAGTAATTAATTACATTTATTAAAGAGTAATTGTGTTAGTAATTCAATCACATTTTTGTTAGAGTAACAAGTAACTATTATTAATGACTTTTTAAAAGTAATATTCAGAACAAAGCCTGTCACACAGCATCATGAAGCAGCTGGCAGGTTGGTGTTTCTGGCTAACATATTTGTGTGTATAAAGTTTACCTATAAAAACACCATTGTTAAAGGTCGATTATTTTCATGTTGCTGCTGACATTTAAACATGTCTTCCTAAACAAGGGCACTTTTTTCACGTTTTGAATCAGAATCAGAATAGTTGTTATTACCGTTGTTTGAGAACGGGTTCACAAACTAGGAATTTTACTTGGTGCAATCGTGCAACATAAAACACATATAACACAGAATAGAATAACATGAGCTGTAACTTTGTTCTATTGTGTTTTTGTTAGCTGAAGAATTGAGCATATCTAAATGTTTTTTAAAGAAGATTGGAGATTATATTACACTTTTTTAAATTATTTTTAAGGCTTTTTTTTCTTATCTAAAATCACCTCTTAAGTTAGGATCTTATTATGCAAAACCTAATTTTCTTACTTGTTCGTACCCGTTTCTGTGTATTTGGGATCCCCATCAGTCCAGAAAATTTAAAAACAAGGCATGGTGGAAATATTTAGTAACGTCAATGAATATTTCCATTCATGGGTTAGTTTATGGGCCAAACTATATCGAGATATGAGTTTTGATCCATATCGCCAGCCCTACACTTGTGTTAGCGACAGTGCCAGCACAGTTTAGGGATGTTCTCTGTATGTAATTGAGTGTTGCAGGAATACTTATGATGATGGCATTGTGTTTATATGCCTGAGGGCACACGTGTACATTGTTCGAGTGTTAATAATAGAGGTGGGGGAAATAATCGATTTTTAGATGCATCGCAATTCGGACATGGACGATTATAAAATAAATGTATTTATTGTAAATAAATCAATTCAGACAGTTTTTAAATTTGGCTGACTGCAGTGCGCCAACTCACTGAGGGATCCGACCAGCTCCTATACAATAGAGCACTTATGTTCCAGTTTTGCACACATTTCTATGAATTTAATAAATGTGATGGGAATTTCTTATCACAAATGCACCGTTTTTAAAAGTTGAAAGTGATAAACGCTTATTTAGTGAAACGAAAATAAATGTTAAAACTGCATCAATATACACTAAAAAAAGATGCATCAATAATGAATCGTAGCTCCTGAATCATAATAGTAATCGAATCGTTACGTGGCCGAAGATCCCCACCTCTAGTTAATAATGACATTGTGATATTTAAGACATTTCCGTCAGTCTACCCCAGGGCAGCTGTGGCTACGAAAGTAGCTTACCACCCCCAGGTGTGAATGAATGATGGGTTTTTAACATGTAAAGCGACTTTGGGTACTTAGAAAAGTGCTATATAAATCCCAGGTATTATTATTATTATTATTATTATTTCAGAACGATACGAAAATGTTTCTGTGCTACAAAAAAAATTATGTGCTACCAATTTTTTTCATTTGGTAGCACCGATGCAATTAGTGAAAAAGCTAAGCGTACAGCACTGTGTGAGATTATGTGTTGTGGCCGTGCATACCAATGATTGCATCCATGGCGAGGGGGCACTGTCGGAGGACTTCTTTGTAGCTTGTCACTGCGGAGCGTTCCTGGCCAGCTTTTCTGTATAGGTTTGCCAACATCATGTTGATCTAAGGTAACAACAATATATGAAGAAAAACTACAAAATACATACAAATATTAGGAGATAGTACAACATTTAAAATATTTGCAAATATTGTCACATAAGAGCATTTTTTTTCAGTTCAGTTCAATATGGGTGTGAAAGATGCCTAAGTTCCCCATCTGTACTTGGGATGGTCTGATCCAATACTCCGGATTGGTATCGGATATCGGTATCGAATACTTGCCAAATTTATTGGGTCAGATATTTATCTACATGTCTCAAGTTAATGTGCAAGCAATGGCTAGATTTGGTTTTAATTAGGTCTACTGTTTATTAACTGTTTATTTTGACAACTCCTTATATGGACTTGACAAAGCCGGTCTGAGGGAGGGCTGTCAACATACTAACAATTACTTTATAACAAGCCTACCTTTGGAGTCCTCTGTCGGGACGGGATCCCATCAAGCACTGCAATGGCATCTTTGTCCAGTTTCAAGATAGTATAACATTCAGCTATCTTGTACTTTACTTCGATCTCTGAAGGTAAACTCTGGAAAAAAGCAGATGTTTCATTGGCTTTGAAACTTGACACACTACCAAAAGATCAATTTCTCATGAGCATGATCAGAAATGACAGATAAATGTGTTCTACCAGAAGTGATTCCCAACCTGTCTTTAAGTTAACACTACATGAAGAGAGGGCCCCACAACTATTTATATGAGGTTAGGTTAGGTTACTTTATTAGTACCCGAAAGTACATTTATTTTTCAGCCAGCAAGATCAGGCCATCCATTAAATATACAGGGAAAAGTGAAATCTTAGACAAGCAACACAAAGACCTACCACATAAAAAGCATTAAAACATTGGTAAGGATATACTATCCTTGCAAATGTTGTGGTCTAAAATGTGACAATACCTGTGCTTGAAGGTTAGCTGCAGCTCCACCAGCAGATGTGCGAACTTTGGATGTTTTGCTAAGCACTTTCTTCTGTTGAAGTGCCATACTGTATTTACAGGCAGCATTACGGTACTCTTTATCGTGGAAGATGGCATCAGCATGGTAAACCAAAAGTTGGTACTTTTGGGCTGGCGAGAACAGCTCTCTAGAGTCAAAACACAGGTAAACAGTAAAGTAATGAGGGAGACTCCAACATCTTTATTTCATATAAAGGTCACTAGCTTAACAGACAGAAAAGTATGATAATAATATAAACAATACATGTACAGAAAAACTCAACACACGTTAAATTACATATTTATAGGTCATAAAAATGAGAACTGAACGGTAGTGCAGCTTAATGTAACAGCAGGTTATACATTAAAAAAAACACAACACACACAACTAGAAGAGGCAATTCCTGAAGGAATTGCATGTGAACGCTCCAATGCTGAAGTTGAAGTGAAATGCTGACAGAATGTAGTATGAATGTAAGAATAGTTTGAATGTTGGAATGGCTTGAATGTTGAAGAGCTGACGCTGAACTGAAATGCTAATGGAATGTAGGATGAATGTTGAAATCGTTAAAACGCTGAAATGGTTTGAATGTTGAAGAGTTTGAATTTCCAGGAAAACTGGAATTTGGTTTGGAACTTGGGAAAGTGTTAGTTTGAATGTCCAGGATGAGTGGAATGTTTTGATGTTGGAATGGTTTGAATAGGTTGAAAAATGTGGGAATTGTGCAACTTGGAAAAATGTCCCATTCATTTCAATAGGAACTTCCTGGAAATTTGGGAATTTGGGGAAAAGCGGGAATTTTTGAAAATGATTAGGAGCATGAATGTCCTGGATGAGCTGAATTGGTTGGTGTTAGAATGGTTTAAATCGGTTAAGAAATGTTGACATAGTAAAATGCTATTAGGGAATTTCGGGAAAATGTGGAATTTTTTTTAACTTGGAAAAAGGGTAGTTTGAATTTCCAGAATGGTGGAATGTGTTACAGGTGGAATTGTTTTAACGGGTTGAAGAATGTGGGAACTGTGGAAGTTTGAAAAATGGCCAATTAATTTTGACTGGGGAAAATAAAAATTCAAATAAATTTGGGGAAATCCGGGAATTTTGTTTTAGAATTGTTGAAGTAGACCACACAATTCCCAAACAGGCTGAACATTTTGAAGTTGGAACAGTTTGAATCAGATGAAAAATGTGGAAGTTGTGGAACTTTGAAAAAGATCCCATTGATTTCAATGGGAATTTTAGAAAAAATTAGGGAATTTCGGGAAAAGTGGGAATTGTTTTGAAAATGGCAAAAAACTTGAATGGTATGAAAGAGTTGAAATGGTTGGTGTTGAAATTGTTCAAATCGGTGGAGAAATGTTGAAGTAGTAACATGTTGAATTGAGAAATCGTACTACAGAATTCCTGGAAAACTGGAATTTTTCCAGTTAAAAAAAAACAACTTTATCTTTTGTCCTTATTAAGAGGAATGTTTTGAGGGTGGAACGGTTGAAATGCGTTGAAAAATGTGGAAGGAGTATTTGACCGAAAAAAGGGTGGAAATAGGGCTTTGGAAAATCAGGAATTCTGGAAAATCCTGGAATTTTTTTGGAACTTGGAAAAGGGGAAGTTTGAGTTTCCAAAATGGTGGAATGTGTTACAGGTGGAATTGTTTTAACGGGTTGAAGAATGTGGGAACTGTGGAAGTTTGAAACATGGCCAATTAATTTTGAAGTTGGAACAGTTTGAATTAAATGAAAAATGTGGAAGTTGTGGAACTTTGAAAAATGTCCCATTGATTTCAATGGGAATTTCAGAAAATATTGGGAATTTCGGGAAAAGTGGGATTTTTTGGAAAATGGTGAAAAACTTGAATTGTCTCAAAAGAGTTGAAATGGTTGGTGTTAAATTTTTTCAAATCGGTGGAAAAATGTTGAAGTAGTAACATGTTGAATTGAGAAATGGTATTACAGAATTCCTGGAATTTCTGGAAAACCGGGATTTTTTTCCAGTTAAAAAAACCTTTGTTTTTTGTACTGATTAAGAGGAATGTTTTGACGGTGGAACGGTTGAAATGCGTTGAAAAATGTGGAAGGTGTAGTTGCCAGAAAAAAGGGTGGAAATAGGGCTTTGGAAAACCAGGAATTCTGGAAAATCCTGGAATTTTTTGGAACTTGGAAAAGGGGAAGTTTGAGTTTCCAGAATGGTGGGATATGTTGAAGGTGGAATGGTTTGAATCGGTTGAAACTTGTGAAAATGGTGGAAGTTTGAAGGAATGGCCAATTCATTTTGAAAGGGAAAAATAACCCGAAATCTGGGAATCTTTGGAATTTGTCAAGGGAAAGCCCACGCTTCCCGAATAGGCTGCACAGTTTACAGTTGGAACGCTTTGAATCAGATCCAGGTCCCAAACCAGGTCCCAAACTCTGGAACGATCTCCCTCTCCATGTGAGACAGGCCCCTTCTTTGGCTACTTTTAAGACCCTTCTTAAAACCCATTTTTATTCACTGGCTTTTAACCCAGCATGAGACTTTGAACTGTTTTTAACTTTTTTTTTTTTAACTGTTTTTAACTTTTTAACTGCTTTTTATCTAACAAATTGTTCTTAAGGTAATTTGTATCTGCTTTTTCAATGTGTATTTTACTTCTGTTTTAAATGTTATTTTTTAGTCTGTCCTTTGCCTCTATTTCTTGGTGGCGTACAGCCCTTTGTTCTTTAACTGTGGTTGTTTTTAAAGGGCTTTATAAATTAAGTTGGTATGGTATGGTTGATGAAAAATGTGGAAGGTAGAGCGCGCCAAAATCTGGAGAAGAAGAAGACGCTGAAGAAGTTTAATAAACAGATGAATTTTGGTGTAGAAAACCATAAGTGTGAATGCTTTGGAGCATGTTGTCCTAGAAAGTTCCTCCTCGTACTCTGCTATGGTTCTTTCAAACACTCCAAATATTTCTTCAATGACAGATGCTTTGGAGTACCCTATTTTTCGGAGTATAAAGTCGCACCGGCCGAAAATGCATAATAAAGAAGGAAAAAAACATATATGTCGCACTGGAGTATAAGTCACATTTTTTGGGGAAATGTATTTGATAAAACCCAACACCAAGAATAGACATTTGAAAGGCAATTTAAAATAAATAAAGAATAGTGAACAACAGGCTGAATAAGTGTACGTTATATGACGCATAAATAACCAACTGAGAATGTGCCTGGTATGTTAATGTAACATATTATGGTAGGAGTCATTTAAATAACTATAACATATAGAACATGATATACGTTTACCAAACAATCTGTCACTCCTAATCGCTAAATCCCATGAAATCTTATACGTCTAGTCTCTTACGTGAATGAGCTAAATAATATTATTTGATATTTTACCGTAATGTGTTAATAATTTCACACATAAGTCGCTCCTGAGTATAAGTCGCACCCCCGGCCAAACTATGAAAAAAACTGCGACTTATAGTCAGAAAAATACGGTATTCACACAATCAATGCAATTCCATCCATTCCTTTTCTACCGCTTGTCCCTTTTGGGGTCGCTGGAACCTATCTTTATTAGATGGAAATACATGCCATTGCTACTTTTTGAGCTCCTATTTGAAACCCGCATCACATTTTAATAATGATGATAATGCAGCTGTAACATAAACGTGCTTAATTATTTCACAGAGCTATACGGTTACCTTTCAAACGAAACAAACGTTAACGAGTCGTTATTCGTGTGTGATGTTTGTTAATATTTCACCGAGGTTGTCAGAGATAAACATTGTTTATGCAAACATCAGATGCATAACGGTGTTGGGGGACACTCTCAGGAAATAGACGTATCCCGGCGGGCAAACAGATGCATAACGGTGTTAGGGGGAACACTCCCAGGAATTAGACGGATCCCAGGTCTTACTTACGGGTTGTTATTACTCATCGTCAGCAACAAGCTGCTCAATATCCGTACATTGGAGTGGAGACCAGCCGCGGCCATATCCCGTACATGATCCACCACGTTCATTTTCGGTTGATAGAAGATTAAGACCTTATTCGGGTTGGTGTTGGTATTCAAAAGTTTCAGCTTCATACACAGCTAATGCTAGCTGGCTAACTTTTCGTATTAAAAATGGCGCCCGAGGACCTCTCTTCCGCTTGATAGTACATGTTGCCTTTACGTGTACTTGGAAATATTAAACCTCCATTTGGCTCTCGCAGTAATTCCCGAACAATCTTGGACAAACTACTTTTAAACTGGCAATTAGTTATAGCTACTAGCTACGCTCTCCTAAAACGAATACAATTATTAAAGGAATTATTATTTCATATAGGTAGCTGGTTACCAGGGGAAGACAGTATGTATCGCCTTACTTTTTGAAAAACCTCCAAATATAGACACATATAGAGAGAGGTGTTTCATGAGATTAGAGTTACAACAGATAAAGACAGACTTTTTTCTGGATGATAATGCGCACTTCACACCTGTGTTTATTCTTTTTTACGTCAATGATATTGAAAAAGTGCCTACACAGGACTGAAGTCTTGAAAATTCATGTTTTGCCTCAACGTCTGTGAATGCACCATGTGTGGGCGTGATTAGTGGAGAATGAGAATTGTGTGTGTGAGTGTGAATGTGTATGCGTGTGCGTGTGCGTGCGTGTGTGTGCGTGCTAGCAGTATTCACACACTGCATCATTATGCCTCGTTTGTAGGTATCCATCCATCCATCCATTTTCTACCGCTTATTCCCTTGCGGGGGCGCTGGAGCCTATCTCAGCTACAATCGGGCGGAAGGCGGGGTACACCCTGGACAAGTCGCCACCTCATTGAGCTAATTTATTTTCCTTTACTGTCCTCTGTGTATTGGATTTATATTTGCATGTCTCATGACACATTATCTGTTTGTAATGAGGCTGCATTTCTCATAGCTGTTTGTGTGCCATGTTGTTCCAGACCACAGCAAACGTTACCCAGCTCGCAAAGATTGTAATAAATCCATTATAAGAAGACATTGTTACGCCTCCATTTTACTAACACAGATAGACAGACAACATTCACACTCACATTCACACACTAGGGCCAATTTTAGTGTTGCCAATCAACCTATCCCCAGGTGCATGTCTTTGGAGGTGGAAGGGAGCCGGAACACCCGGAGGGAACCCACGCAGTCACGGGGAGAACATGCAAACTCCACTCAGATAGATCCCGAGCGCAGGATCGAACCCAGGACCTTCGTATTGTGAGGCAGACGCACTAAACCCTCCTCCACCGTGCTGCCGCATATAATGCATATGTATATATATATAATGCTCTGGCTGCAGTGCCCTCTGCTGGTTGTTCAGGGGAGTGTGTAGGTCACATTTATTTGTACATCTGGTTTGTGAGAGGAATGTCTCATCGACACAAAAGCAAAAAAGCGATCAACATATGCAAATTTAATACAAATATAAATACAAAATCAAGCATATTTATATTCACATCATCAAAAATATTTTTACAAATACACATTTATTTATGCGGGAGCACGGTGGAACAGGGGTTAGTGCATGTGCGAAGGTCCTGAATAGTCTTGAGTTCAATCCCGGGCTCGGGATCTTTCTGTGTGGAGTTTGCATGTTCTCCCGGTGACTGCGTGGGTTCCCTCCGGGTACTCTGGCTTCCTCCCACCTCCAAAGACATGCACCTGGGGATAGGTTGATTGGCAACACTAAATTGACCCTAGTGTGTGAATGTGAACGTGAAAGTTGTCTGTCTATCTGTGTTGGCCCTGTGATGAGGTGGCGACTTGTCCAGGGTGTACCCCGCTTTCCGCCCGAATTAAAGTTAAGTTAAAGTTAAAGTACCAATGATTGTCACACACACACTAGGTGCGGTGAAATTTGTCCTCTGCATTTGACCCATCCCCTTGTTCACCCCCTGGGAGGTGAGGGGAGCAGTGGGGAGCAGTGGGCAGCAGCGGTGCCGCGCCCGGGAATCATTTTGGTGATTTAACCCCCAATTCCAACCCTTGATGCTGAGTGCCAAGCAGGGAGGTAATGGGTCCCATTTTTTTTATAGTCTTTGGTATGACTCGGCCGGGGTTTGAACTCACAACCTACCGATCTCAGGGCGGACACTCTAACCACTAGGCCACTGAGTAGGCTCCAGCGCCCCCCGCGACCCCGAAAGGGACAAGCGGTAGAAAATGGATAGATGGATGGACATTTATTTATACAAATTCTTGATTTATTTATGTGTCACATTTTTATATTTATACATTTTATTTGTATATACAAATAAAATGTATAAATATAAAAATATATATATTTATTTAAATATATATTTATAAATTAAAAAATTTGTATAAAAATTTTCAAATCTCAAAAATATATTTACAAATACGCGTTTAATCATACAAATTATCTATTTATTTGTATATCACATTTGTATTTGTATTTGTATATTTATTAATATATGCATATGTATCAACATCATACTGATGAGGATCCTGATGAGAGTGCGGAAATATGACCATATCACACCAACTCTCAAATCCCTTTACTGGCTTCCTGTTCCACTCAGGATTGAATTCAAAGTCTCCCTACTAACCCACCAGTCCCTCCAAGGAAACGCCCCCCTCTACCTCAAAGAACTACTCAGCCCCAAATCCTCCACACGACACCTCCGCTCCGGACAGGCTAACCTCCTCCAACCTTCGAGGAAAAAACTACGAACAATGGGAGACCGGCCTTTCTGCTCCGCCGCTCCCAGTCTGTGGAACGCTCTCCCTGACCACCTGAGGGCACCACAGACTGTGGATGCTTTTAAAAAAGGCTTCAAAACCCTTTCTTTTTAAAAAAGCCTTTTTTTTTTTTTTGAGATATATGCATACTAGTTTTAGCTATTTGGCTGTTCTAGTTTTAATTTTTAAAAATGTTTTATTATCTTTTTATTTTTATTTTTTAATACACTGTAGCACTTTGAGGTTGTTTACTCAATGTAAGGTGCTTTTTACAAATAAAATCTAGATGTGTTGGACTTTCACAATATTATGTCAGACCCACTCGACATCCATTGCTTTCGGTCTCCCCTAGAGGGGGGGGGGGGGGGGTTACCCACATATGCGGTCCTCTCCAAGGTTTCTCATAGTCATTCACATTGACGTCCCACTGGGGTGAGTTTTCCTTGCCCGTATGTGGGCTCTGTACCGAGGATGTCGTTGTGGCTTGTACAGCCCTTTGAGACACTTATGATTTAGGGCTATATAAATAAACATTGATTGATTATTATTATTAGAGATATCCGATAATATCGGCCTGCCGATATTATCGGCCGATAAATGCTTTAAAATGTAATATCGGAAATTATCGGTATCGTTTTTTTTATTATCGGTATCGTTTTTTTTTGTTTTTTTTATTAAATCAACATAAAAACACAAGATACACTTACAATTAGTGCACCAACCCAAAAAACCTCCCTCCCCCATTTATACTCATTCGCACTCATTCACACAAAAGGGTTGTTTCTTTCTGTAACAGAAAGAAACATATATAATGTAGGAACCAGAATATTAATAACAGAAATTCTGTTATTAATATTCTGGTTCCTACATTATATATCAATATATATCAATACAGTCTGCAAGGGATACAGTCCGTAAGCACACATGATTGTGCGTGCTGCTGGTCCACTAATAGTACTAACCTTTAACAGTTAATGTTACTCATTTTCATTAATTACTAGTTTCTATGTAACTGTTTTTATATTGTTTTACATTATTTTTTATTCAAGAAAATGTTTTTAATTTTTTTTTTAAAAGGACCTTATCTTCACCATACCTGGTTGTCCAAATTAGGCATAATAATGTGTTAATTCCACGACTGTATATATCGGTATCGGTTGATATCGGTATCGGTAATTAAGAGCTGGACAATATCGGAATATCGGATACCGGCAAAAAAGCCATTATCGGACATCCCTAATTATTATTATTATTATTATTATATATAAGTTGATGTGAGACAATTCTACTTCCATTTTAACACTAGTGAGCAGTAGACATATCAAATTAAAGCAACAATACGTAATTCATGTTTAATGTAATAGTTTAATTTTAAGAATATTCCAAAATCCAATAAAAACGAGCTTTGTGCTGAAAAGATCTAACTTTGGACACCTCCTGTTATAAATTGTTCTGCAGACTCTCACACGCCGTGTCAACAATATGCACGCATGCGCACTGCGAACGCCAGCAGCTGAACGTTGTGTCAAAACACAGAGGGAAAGAGAATCTGGGCTACCTCAGAGTATTTGTAAAGCCTTTTTTTCCCCCCAATAGCGTATACATACCATGACCGAACAATCAGCGTTACTTCTTCGAAAACAACTAGCAGGTAAAATGAACATATATATGTGGGTGAGAAATGGGTGAATGCAAAGTTTACGTAGCTTCCAGCTAACGTTAGCGTCTTAGCTAGGCGATGCTATCATGTTGACGCGATACAATTAAGGCCAAAAATATATCAACCTAAGTAGCAAAATGTTTTCCTGGGCGAAGCTGCCCGTATAGCGATGACTGCGATGTCCCATGAGAATAGTAATAATACGATTTTTCATAAAATCATAATATGACGTTAGAGTGCACTTGCTAACGGGCTAGCAAGTTGGCATCCAGTTAGCTGACGGAACAAAGGAATTATCAGTGCATGGACTCATCTTCTTCAATAACTCATGCTTCTTTCATCAGAGTTGCTCTTTTGTAGATTAAAAATAAAACAATTTATGTGTGGGATTAGGCTTGGGCGATATGGCCTTTTATTAACATCACGATATTTTTAGGCCATGTCACGATACACAATATATATCTCGATATTTTGCCTTAGCCTTGAATGAACACTTGATGCATATAATCACAGCAGTATGATGATTCTATGTGTCTACATTAAAACATTCTTGTTCATACTGCATTAATATATGCTCATTTTAAACTTTCATGCAGAGGGAAATCACAACTAAGTCAATTGACCAAAACTGTATTTATTAAGCAGTGGCACAAACATTCATGTAATTTCAAAACAGAAAGTGCAAGATTGTCAGAGACATTTTTAAAACAAGCTATTAGTGCACTTTTGTGCATGATGTCACTAAGATGACATATCAAAACAACTCTAACTTAAAGTGCCCTTTTTGTACAGAACGCCACTACAATAGTTTAAAACAAAATAAAGTGCACTTTTGTGCATGATGTCACACAATATATTTCAATAACTGTCAAATAAAAATTAGCTGCATAACAGGAAATCAGGTTGTGTATGTCCTTCGCTATGTGGTAGGTTCTTGTGGACGTTATCACCTGTTTTTGACTTTTTTTTTTCATACGGTGTTGATGTGGAAATGGTGTTGATGTGCAGGTTGCTTCTGCATTTTGTTGGTGTGGCACCGGCCGAGATGTTGACATGCGGAGTTTCAAGCTATCTTCATTCTCTGGCGGGTGACTTTTCAAATGATGGTACAAATTAGTAGTGCTGCTAATTTTTGACATATTACGGTTGTCTGTTCAACCTCTTCCCGCTTGAAGCCAAACCATCGCCAGACGATGGACCCTGTGCTGTTTTTCTTGGGAATGAATTCTTCTTCTTCCATTTGTTACCAAATTCGCACCTTCCCTCTCTCGTATTACCACTCGCACCGCTCCGCTTGCACCTGCCACAGAAGTTAGCTGCCACAGCTAACTTAACCTATGGTACATTCCTCTCTGCTACCTCTCTGCTCTGCGAGAGCGTATGACGTTGCACGCGCGACAGTATGTGACGTATGTAAGAAGGTGCGCTTGTTTTATCTCTGTGAGAAGCAGATACAAGAAAGAGTGAGAAACGCCTGTAGTGTAATGCCCGCAGCTAAAACAACTGCGTGAGAACGTATACTCGAATACTCACGATATAGTCATTTTCTATATCGCACAGAGACAAACCCGCGATATATCGAGTATATTCGATATATCGCCCAGCCCTATGTAGAGTAATACAAACACAAATACCCCAATCGAGAATATTGAATGTTACTCATTGAGTTTGGCTGGACATGGACAAACGCACATTGTTGCTATAGATTTCTTAGTGGTAAAACTAATTGTTCTGTTGTGATTAAAGTACACAGATATAAATGCTAGTTATGATTATAGACCGAATGATGTGTATGCTGTTGTAGGTCACAGCAGTGGACCCCAACCACCGGTCCGGGTTGAGGTGCAGGCAGCATACCCCTTTCCCTTCGAGCTGTCCTGGATGAAATGAAATTCTTTTTTCCAATCATTTTGGAACTTGCAAGCGTATTTCTTCTTCTTACTCGTCGTCGCCATGTCTCTTCTTCGTTCTTCTGCTTCGTCTCCTTCTTGTTGTGTGTGCAGTTGTGCACTGAGCTCCAAAAGCCGTAGATGTTATTGTAGCGTCCCGGAAGAGTTAGTGCTGCAAGGGGTTCTGGGTATTTGTTCTGTTGTGTTTATGTTGTGTCACGGTGCGGATGTTCTCCCGAAATGTGTTAGTCATTCTTGTTTAGTTGTGGGTTGACAGTGTGGCGCATATTAGAAACAGTGTTAAAGTTGTTTAAACGGCTACCGTCAGTGTGACATGTATGGCTGTTGAACAAGTATGCCTTGCATTTACTTGTGTATATGTATGTGTGCTTAAAAATAACGTTAGCATTAAGCCAGTTAAAAGATCATACAACGTGTCAGCATTTCTTGACATCTTCGAGTAAAGACCGTTGTTAAACCCGTCCAACGCTACATTATTATGTGACTGGGCCGGCACGCTGTTTATGTGGAGGAAAAGCGGACGCCTGGACAGCATGCGGCTGTTAAGGGGTGAAGGTTTCAGGTGAGATTGATTGATTGATTGAAACTTTTATTAGTAGATTGCACAGTGAAGTACATATTCCGTACAATTGACCACTAAATGGTGACACCCGAATACGTTTTTCAACTTGTTTAAGTTGGGGTCCACTTAAATTGATTCATGATACAGATATATACTATCAGATATATACTATCATCATAATAAAGAGGACGCTAAAGGCAGTGCCTTTAAGGCAGGCAGTGCCTTTAAGGCAGGCCCCCAATATTGTTGTCCGGGTGGAAATCGGGAGAATGGTTGCCCCGGGAGATTTTCTAGAGGGGCACTGAAATTCGGGAGTCTCCCGGGAAAATCGTGAGGGTTGGCAAGTATGGTTCAAACCCCGGCCTAGTCATACCAAAGACTATAAAATGGGACCCATTACCTCCCTGCTTGGCACTCAGCATCAAGGGTTGGAATTGGGGGTTAAATCACCAACATCCCAGGGGGTGAACAAGGGGATGGGTCGAATACAGAGGACACATTTCACCACACCTAGTGTGTGTGTGACAATCATTGGTACTTTAACTTAACTTATTTTATTTGATATTGCATTGTTAAATGTTATTGTAACGTTGCACTTATTGTTCGGCTTGTTTTTTGCATTTAGTTTTTATTTTACATAGCGTAGCTTGGTTGGTAGAGTGGCCTTGCCAGCAACTTGAGGGTTTTAGGTTCGATCCCCGCTTCTGCCATCCCAGTCACAGCTGTTGTGTCCTTGGGCAAGACACTTCACCCACCTGGTTTAAATGTAACTTAGATACTGGGTTTCACTATGTAATTGACGGAATGGAATCCCATCACATCACCAGGCTCGACAGAAAGAGAGCGTGGGAGTTATTTCAAATACTGCTGTGAATGAAGGCTGCAGTTTATCAAGACAAAGTGAACTTATCCTTGTTTTCACAATTGTAAAATCAATATTGTTACCTCTAAAGCTGTGCACCATTAACTTTTGCAGGTGTTATTAAATGGGATTACTTGTTACGTATGTGCGAGTTTCTACATATGCGCCTTGTGACGGTTGACGAATGAAGGCGAGACTTGTGCGGTCGCCAATCATGTGCAAGGTTCTGCACATGCCCTTTGAGAAGAGTGAGTCAAGTGAATCGCGTCACTGGGGGCAAGACTGAGCGTGCAGCAGCCATGTGCAAGCTTTTGCGCATGCACTTTGTTGAGTGAATCATGGTATCAATCATAGGTACTTGAGTCAGTAAAATATTCATTTCACCATCATACTGTATAGTGCAGGGGTCGGCAACCTTTACCACTCAAAGAGCCATTTTGGCAAGTTTCACACATTAAAGAAAGTAATGGGAGCCACAAAAATGTTTTTAAAATTTAAAATGAAAAACACCGCATACAAAGCTTACATGCTTTGTGCTATGTTAACCAGGGGTCTCAGACACACGCACCGGCACGCACTTTAATGTGGGAATTGGATGTTAGTGCAGCCCGCGAGTTTTGGATGAATGTCGCTTGCGTCACACTTGCCAACCCTCTCATTTTTCCCGGGAGACTCCCGAATATCAGAGCGTGAAGACACTGCATTTGGCGCCCTCTACAGTCTGCCCAATCAGTGTACCTGCTCGGCCACAGGTGGAATGCAGCTTTAGCTTGCTCACGTAAGAGACAGCAAGGCTACTAACTCAGCAGCCACACATCTTACACTGACGGTACCAATACCCAGAATCCCATGCAGCCCTAACTCTTCCGCTCAACCAACCACGAAGAGGGGGGGGGGGGGTTGATGTGTGGGGGGATTTGGTGGTAGCGGGGTGTATAATGTAGACCGGAAGAGTTAGGACTGCATGGGATTCTGGGTAATGGTTGTGTTGTGTTTATGTTGTGTTACAGTGGGATGTTCTCCAGAAATGTGTTTTTCATTCTTTTTTGGTGTGGGTTCACAGTGTGGCGCATATTTGTAACGTAACAATGTTGAAGTTGTTTGATACGGCTACCGTCAGTGTAAGCTGTGTGGCTGATGAGTAACTATGCTTTGCTGTCTCCTGTGTGAGCAAGCAATAACAACATACAACATGTGGCTGGCCTGGCATGCTGTAAGTAAATGCTATAGAGGACAATTACTGCAGTGCAATTATGGCACGCCCTTTATATAGTAATTAGAGTGTTAATAGGATTATTTTTCCCTGGGAGTAGTCTATGAGAGACACTGACATCCATAAGTCTCCTGGGAAAATCGAGGGGGTCGGCATGCATGTAGCTGAGCCGCATCAGAGTGGTCAAGGAGCCGCATGCGGCTCCGGAGCCGCGGGTTGCCGACCCCTGGTATAGTGGAACCCATTTATGTCAACGTAAGTGGTTGTCCACACTTAAATCAAAACCAAAACTAGTCATGCTTGCACATTTGCTTGTGACTTTGGCCAGAGACACAAGGAGAATGTGTGATAGTAAAATATTTTTGTACCTACGGCATTTCGTTGACATAGTTTTTTCCATTTGTGCTTATTTTTATTCTTCTGTTTTAACATATTTTATACTAACAGAGCTGCGGTAATGTTGTATATTTAGACTACAGTGACAATAAAACCTTTGTACATGCTTTGCAAATCTTTCCTTTGGTGGCTAACAATTTAAATAGAAAAATTTAAATGTGGGCATTTTGTTAGTTGATGTAGTCTAATCTATTTAAATACTTCTATGCTTTAACAGGAAGATACTTTGCTACTTAACTAAGCAGAATAGCAGTTATGTTGCTGTGATTGCACACTGCTTAGCAAAAGGTAGAAGTTAACAATATTGCATGTCGACATTAACAGTGTGGTTTGTCATAGAAACGACGCCATTGGGTAATTTAAGTATGCCATTTTCTAGTTTTAAGAAAAGAAGAACAAAAGTGTCCAACTTCCAGGCCTACTTTTAACATTGTATAAATTCCAAATAATACAGCTTTGATTTCATACATCCCATTTTAATTTGATTTAATGCCAAAGATACTCTGGCTTTGAAAGCTCATTTAAGTTTCTACTGTTTATTTTCCCACCTGTCATACATCTCTGTTGTTGTGTGTGAAGAGGCAGATTTTAAACATTTGTGACTGAAATGTTTAAAATATCCTTTTTACTCTTTTACAGAGCTCAACAAGAACCCTGTGGAGGGCTTTTCAGCAGGTCTGATAGATGATGACGACATATATAAATGGGAAGTTGTGATCATTGGTCCCCAGGATACTCTTTTGTAAGTCTGCAGTTATTTGGACCCACTTTTTTCCGTTCAAATGATAAATGTGTTTTTTTCTCTTCAATATTTTCAAACTTTGTCCTGTATTTCTATTACAGTGAAGGAGGATTTTTTAAAGCATATTTAACCTTTCCATATGATTATCCTCTACGACCTCCAAAGATGAAGTTCATAACTGAAATCTGGCATCCAAATGGTAAACACTAAGAACTCACATACACTGGGTTTGGGACATACACTTGGTTTGGCTGATTTGTGGACATTTTTCAAGCCCAAGTTCTTTGTTACCCTAAGCAATGGCATTATGAAATGGGGGAAGATGACACCCTACTCCCCTTTTTGGTTCACTTTTTTAGTGGTAAGTGAAAACCTGGGCCTACAAATGTGTAATTTCCATATGAATGCTAAAGTAAAGACCCACATTTATTTGTCTGACAGGAATTTAAAATAGTCGCAACTATCTCGTTGGTTTCCCCTTTGTAGCGACATTGGAACTCGCTTCTTGGACGAGTTGACTGACGTTGACATAAGCAGTCGAGTTGCATTTATTTAGTTGCTTTGATAGAATCCTTGTTGATATAGCCATGCTTTTATTTTGAAACTTACTTTGCACTAAATATAAAGTCTCTGTGCACACATGTTAATGCTGTGTAAATAGACAGTAGGGTTAGGTGATTTTATCGATTTTGCTCTATATATCGATTTGTTTCCTAAGAAAGTATCGATTTTTCAGTTGCTAGTATCGCCACATGAATTCCCATTCACGTCCAATCTGAAGCACAGTAGGTGTGAGTCAGAAGTGGCTGTAAACAATGTTTCAACACACTCATCAAACAAAGTAATAACGTTTCTGTCAAAAAGTCTTGAAAGAAAAGAAAAGTGGATTAAAAAAGGTGAATTTAAAGAGGAATACAGAAAAAATATGTTTTATTTCACCCCCAATCAGAACATAGCTAATGTGTTTAATTTGTACTAAAACAATTGTAGTTACAATGCCAATGTAAAATGTCGACGTAACAAAGCATGACACTTAACAGTATCCGCACACTACACTCATGATGTTAACAAAACTTAAACAACTGAAGTCCCCCTTTAAACAATTTTTTTTAGCTCAGTGAAGCAACAACAAAACAACTATGAGGATTTACTCCTCCCTCATTTTAGTCATTCAGAATTTTCCACAGTAAAAGTTAATTTAAATGAAGTTATTTGTTTATTTTTGTTGTTATTGTAATTTGTTTGGTTTAGCATGATAACAAGGTTACTATGGAAAAATACAATAAATGCCAGAGACTCTCATTCACATTTTAGTTAGACCACTAATGGTGAAATAAGCTAGCTGTTGGTGTTTTTATGTTTTTGGTTTAAACATTTTTACTTTGAGCAAGTTGCAAACAGCCCCTATAGGGCGCTCGTTTTGGTAATACGTTATGAGGAACAGGACAGACTAGGGACTTCATTAATTGATCAAAATAGATGGGTTATTGACATAAGCGGCTTCCACTGTATAAGAATTCAGGAGAAATTAACAAACCTTAGCCTGTTTTATTTTAGAGGAAAAACACATCAGAAGTCATCCAAAGACCGCTTGTTTTAGGTGTTTTATGTTCCATGTTTATTTTTGAATAGATGAACTTGTTATTCAGCTTAACGTGTTGATATTTTCTCCCAAACAGTTGCAAAAAATGGAGACGTGTGCATCTCAATCCTGCATGAACCCGGAGAGGATAAGTTTGGCTATGAAAAGCCTGAGGAGCGCTGGCTGCCGATCCATACCGTCGAGACAATCATGATTAGTGTCATCTCCATGTTGGCGGACCCCAACAGCGATTCCCCAGCAAATGTGGATGCTGCGGTGAGCTAAAGCTACATATAATAATAATAATAATAATGGATTAGATTTATATAGCGCTTTTCTAGACACTCAAAGCGCTTCACAGAGAAGTGAGAACCCATCATTCATTTTTACAACTCATTCATTCATCATTCATTCTCCGGTGTGAGCGGCACCGGGGGCAAGGGTGAAGTGTCCTGCCCAAGGACACAACGGCAGCGATTTTTTGGATGGTAAGAGGCGGGGAGCGAACCTGCAACCCTCAGGTTTCTGGCAAGGCCGCTCTACCCACTACGCCATGCCGCCCCTATATCCCCTACACCAGGGGTCACCAACCTTTTTGAAACCAAGGGCTACTTCTTGGGTACGGATTAATGCGAAGGGCTACCAGTTAGATACACACTTAAATAAATTGCCAGAAGTAGCCAATTTGCTCAATTTACCTTTAACTCTGTTATTATGAATAATTAATGATATTTATCTTTGTGGAAACACTGATCATCTTAATGATTTCTCACAATAAATATATATAGAAACAGATAAATATCAATATGCAACACTTTATTTTTATATTTTCTCTAAGTGCACATTTTTAAAATTGAACATTTTCAAATGATCACTTCTAAGACAGTCTTGTGAAATCACAATATCCCATTTTAACTAGCTAGCCACTAACATTTTTTAACAAATCATGAATTACTTTGCACCATGTTTGTACAAATAATAACTCATGTAAAATACAAAAGTAAACTCTCCAATTTTTAAATCATGTAACACTTTGAACTGGACACCAAATCTGTTATCTGTTTCTTTGTCAGTTAGTGGGAAGCCTGGCATTGCATGTTGTTAACTAGTGTGTTGTACTCTGGTGTGTAACTTGACACTGCAACTCTGAGTGAGTGTCGCAGATGTGCATCAGTGAGGCGTGTTCTGTGTTTGAAAGGTTTTGTACAAAGAGTATGAATATGGGGGCCTGAAACTTCTCAACCTTGAAGCTATGTGTCTGTCTTTAAAAGCATCAATTGTTCCAAAGATGTATTTAAACATTGAGTGGTACACAAATGTCCTGTTGGACAAAAAACATGTACTGTATCAAAATAAATTGTATCCTTTTTTACAAGTGATCCCCTCCCAGAGAGTCTGCTGGGAAACATGGCGGGGTTCATAAAGGAAACAATCCACTCATAGTGGTGTTTTCAATTTTATGTTCCAGAAAAAAGAGACGATATTTTGCAGCAGTTAATATGGATGAACTCTAATATTGTAATAGATGGAAAGCCTTTCTTTTGGAAAAATATGTTTGAAAGAGGAATCATTTTTGTCAATGATATTATCAATGAGAATGGTAAAATTATGAAGTATGATGAATTTAGAGCTATGTATGGTGATGCTTGCTCAAGCTTTTCATTTTTTCAACTAACTGGAGTAATTGGGAAAAGATGGAAACAAATAATTAATTATGGAACTACTAAATTATTAGTTTGTAAACCTCTAATAAGAAATTCTAGTTGGCAAAAAGGAACTAAAATAAATAGAAAAATATATAATTTTTATTTAATAAAGAAATCTTTGAAGGCTGCCTCATACAACACAAATGGAAAATGGGAGGACTTTCTGACTGCCCGTTGCCATGGGATGCCATATTCAAACTAATCTATAAAACCACTATCGATGTGCAAAATCGTTATTTTCAAATTAAAATTATTTATAACTTCTTACCCACAGGGAAAATGTTAAAATTATGGAATATGACAGAGTCAGATGTTTGCCGATTTTGTTGTCAGGAGCCTGAATCCACCCTGCATTTGTTTTGGTATTGTCATATTGTGTCTTTGTTTTGGGTGGAAGTTGAAAAAATGTGTTTAAGGATTGGTTTGTTTATGAAGCTTAATGTGGTTTCTGTTATTTTAGGAGAGTTCATTGACAATCATGATTTAGTCAATTTAATTATAGTACTCTGTAAAATGTTCATTTTTAAGGGCAAAAACAGATATTCACTTAGTATTACTTTCTTTAAAATATTTATTCAGTATTTTCTAGCTTTAGAAAGTTACATGGTTGAAAACGATAATGATGCCCAAAAACATTTAAAAAAAGATGAGAAGTCCTCAAAGGCTTATTTTGAAAGTATAATTATGTTTATAGATTATATGATATCTGTTGTTGTGTTTCCTAATTTGAGTGACCTGGACATAATCTGGACTGTACATAAATGCTTATTTTGAAAATGTAATTTTGTTTATAAATTATATGCAATCTGTTGTGTTCCCTAATTTTTTTTCTGTGTACATGAATGAAGGTGTGTGTTGCTGAGTCCGACTTGGACATTATCTGGACTGGGCCTGGTTTAAAAAACCCTTTAAACAAATCTAATTTCATTGACAACCTGGTCTGTTGAAGATAAGGCCCTTTTTTTAAAAATAAAATAAAATAAGAAATAAATAAAAAACATTTTCTTGGATAAAAAAGAAAGTAAAACAATATAAAAATAATTACATAAAAAATAGTAATTAATGAAAATGTTAGTGGACCAGCAGCCTATACAATCATGTGTGCTTCAGGGACTGTGTCCCTTGCAGATGTGTTGTCTATGTTGTGGGAACCAGAATATTGGTAGCAGAAAGAAATAACCCCTTTTGTGTGAGTGGATGAGTGTGCATGGGGGAGGTTGTTTGGGTTGATGCACTGATTGAAAGTGTATCTTGTGTTTTTTCTATGTAGATTTAATAAAAAAAAAAATATATATATATATTTTTATTTTTTATTTTTTTTTAGAACAGGCCCGTGGGCGACTCATCTGGTCCTTACGGGCGACCTGGTGCCCGCGGGCACCGCATTGGTGACCCCTGCCCTACACCATCCTAATTTTACCCTTTTATCGCTTTTCACTCCTGTGATGTTGACAATGGATGTCATTTTAAAAAATCGGATGTGTTCCAACCATTCACATTTATGGACAATTTGATAAACCTAATGTAGGCCTACATATTTTTGGATTGAGCCCTCAGTGAATTTTGACCAGTGCATGATTTTCAAGGCTGTAACTCCCCCATTTACATTCTTTAATGAATGAATAAATAAATCATTTTTCTCTGACAGAAAGAATGGAGGGAGGACCCCAATGGTGAATTCAAGAGGAAAGTGGCGCGTTGTGTAAGAAAAAGTCAAGAGATGGCTTTTGACTAGACTGACTGACTATTCCAGGGTGAGTATAGGCTCTAACTGCATGTAACAATATTGCCCATATTTTATACAGCCTTTATTTGTTGTGGCCTGCCACACATACATCTGGACAGCCACAAATTGATTAGGTGCTACTTCTTGTCCTCGCCCATAAACACACTGTAATGGGACTGTTTGTTTCTAAATGTAGCTTGTCATTCCAACTCCATGCAGTAGATGACATCATAGCTCTGTTTTAACACACCTAATATGCGCTGGTCTGCCAGTGTTGCCTACTTTTGCACCGTTTGGGATTTACCAGCCCGGTTCCTCCAGATCATGCAGTGTTTCCCACACATTCATTTATTTGTGGCGGCCCGCCACGAAAAAATTACGTCCGCCACAAATAAAAAAAATAAAAACAATTTTTTTTTTGTCCTGTCCAGCTTCTCAGGCAAATCATATAGTTGATGTAGATGCCCATATAGGCTGTTCAGATTTACTTTACAAAAGAGAAGTGTAGGATACTTCTCTTGTTGCCTTATTTGTATTTGACCACTACTGTTTTCTGTTTATTTGTTACTGACTGTGGCAGGACACCTCTGCCTCTGTTTCACTTTATGTTGCTGGTAAATAATATGGTTGTAGTAGTAGGCTAAAGTTAAATGATTTAGTATGCACTAATTAAATGGGCAGAGCTTTAAGAGACATTTTAGCTTTTATATTTTATAAGATATATTTTTTGTAAGAACCACAATTAATAAATATATTTCAGGGAATAACTTATTGTTCAAATCTGTATATAAATATGTACATAAAGTGTTGTAATTATATTGTTGAATGGATGGACGTTTAAAACAAAACTGTTATTAATTAGTAAGTATACATTTTTTGAGCCTTTTTAGAGAAAATCATACCATTGTAGTAAATTATGCAAATTTCTCGATTATGTCATGATGACCACGCCCATAGCCACGCCCATAGCCACACCCCCACCGCCACAGGTATCTTGGCAGTTTATGGGAAACACTGTCATGTATACACATTGTATTCCCAGAAATCTAATTAGGTAACACAATTTCTTACTGCAGTTATCCATGTAGCACACTGCAAAAACTGAAATCTAAGTAAGATTAAATATCTCAAATAAGGGTGATATTTGCTTATTTTCTGTCTGATAAAATAATTCTTCTCACTAAGCAGATTTTATGTTAGTGTTTTACTTGTTTTAAGGGTTTTGGTCCTAAATGATCTCAGTAAGATATTACAGCTTGTTGCGGAGATTTGATGACCTATATTGAGTAAAACATGCTTGAAACTAGAATATCAACTGTTGCAAAGCTGTGTCATCAACACTCACAAGTATAAAACTACTTATTTAAAGTAATAATTTCTTATTTCAAGCATGAAAAAAACAAATCATGACTTTGACGTAATTGTGTCTCATATTAAAACAGATGACAGCCAAATGGACTTTGCTGTTTTATTTTCAATGAAACAATAGAACATAAGTACTCATATAGTAGTACAGTTGGCACAGTACAGTAAACTGACAGTTAATATTTAAACATTTAACATGTGACATTTCTAACAATTTTGAACAGAAATAGTTCATGCACATTCAGATAAATTCTTCAAAATTACAATAAACATTTTTTTGGCTGAAAGAGCACATACTTGGCGCGATGATGTCATGTTATCCATGGAAAAATGCATTTTTAGGCCATATCATTTGCCTGAGCGGCTAGGAAAGCCCGAGAGTAACAAGCGGTTGCCTTGTTGCCTTTCCATTAAGAACAATAAATTAGTTTTTAGTGTAAGTTTGCTGATTTCAAGAAATGTAATGCAGAGCGCATATCATTATGTCAAGATAATGGCACTAGCATTTACTTAATTTAAGAATATTTTTCAACATATTAAGCAAAAAGGTCAATTTTTTTTTCTACCAAGAAAAGTGCACTTGTTATTAGTGAGAATATACTTATTTTAAGGTATTTTTGGGTTAATTGAAGTTAGCTAATTTTACTTGTTTTGGAAAGTCTTGACAAGCCAAATTTTCTTGTTCTATTGGCAGATCATTTTGCTTAGTTCAAATAAAATACCCCTAATTTTTGTATTTTTTTTTTCTTGTTTTTGAACACTGACTTTTTGCAGAGCAGTGATAATGGTTAACTGTCTGGATTCACAGTTTATACGATTTGAATACCAATTTCAGAACCTAGACTGAATCCCAACGCAGACTTGTTAACAATCTAGCAAATTTAAAATTTGATACCTGGAGGAAATTATCAGGACCCTTTTGTATTTTAGCATTAATTGTGGCTGTTGCACCAATGCCAAATATCATGGATCTAAAAATTAGTGGCCCATACAAGTGACAGAAGAGAAATATTTTTTTTTATGGAGACACTAAATCTATGTTCACACTGCAGGACAATTGCAAAATAATTTTTACCCGTACTTGACCTGTATCTGATTTTTATTTCATGTCAATGTGAACAATACAATTTCCAATCCGACCCAAGCCTTTTTCGTATGTTTATATAAATACGATATGTATCCGATGCAACTGCACTCTGAAGGATCGCGTCACGTTGGTGTCATCAAAAAGTGACAAATGTCGTAATTTTTTACCAAAGTTGACAGTCGCAAAAATAAGTAGTAGACAAATGAACAAAAAACGTGAGGAAATAATGCAAATGCGGCGTGGCTCGGTAGGTAGAGCAACCGTGCCAGCCATAGACATCTTATAAGTAGACGCAGCATTGGCTGCTGTGACGCGAGAAATTCGGCCGCCATCTTGAAGTGGTGATGAGGAGCCGGCGAGCAGCCTAAACTGACAGTTGACAGGTAGAAAACAAAGATGCCGGGCTGGTGTTCAGCGTTTTCCTGCTCAAATGAGCGGACTGTTGAAAATAGGAATCGGGGGATTACTTTTCACAAGTAAGATTTAAGATTAATGTACTATTGGTTGTATTTTGTGAAAATAATATTACCACAGAGTTGAAAAGGAGCAAAGATCTTCAATAGTACTGGAATCGTACTGATTATGATGCATTCTCATTTTAGGCAAAGTATAAGACAATACTTTCTTGACAGTTTAATTGTAACCAGGAATAAGTCTTCAAGTAACAATATTCAAATACTAACATTGTTGGGTAAGACAGAATTTGGTTTTATTCTGAATCCAGTGAAACAGATTGGTGGTTTTAGCTGATATAAGACTTTCAGGTGTGTATATATGTTTATGTTTAAGTATTTGGCAGACGCTTTTATCCAAAGCGACATACATAAAAAAGACATATAAAACAATCACTGTAAACATGATCATTTACGGGAAGAATGTAATACAAAATATCAATACAAAGTGTCAAGACAGAATAAACTCTCTGCTGCTGCAGCAACAGAGATACAGTCTATAGGTCCCTAAGATATATAGATATCTAATGTATTCATACATTGTTTATGTAGGATATAAGCATGTATATATATAACCTAATCATATTGTTTCTTGAATTTAAAAATAGCTGACCGTTTTTTTCCCCCTTCTCTGGGATTATATTCCCAGTTTTGATCTCAGGCGTCTGATCACTTATAGCATATAAGAATATTCTATTACTGTTAAGCAAACTATGAATAACAAAACACGCCAAAACATGTGTCCTTTATCAAAAAAACGCGTGAAAATCAGTGGTTTTCAGTGAGCTAAGATGAATTAAATGCGCTGACAGTTCATTGCTCCTGCCAAATTAATTGCAATGAGTGGAGCGGATCACCACTCCAAGATGGCGGACCGCCTCTCGTCGGCGCCAGTAGGCAGTAGCGCTCGATGCTGCGTCTACTTATAAGATGTCTATGGTGCCAGCTACTTGAGGGTTCCAGGTTCAATCGCTGCTTTCGCCATCCTAGTCAGTGGCAATGTGTCCTTGGGCATGACACTTTACCCACCTGCTCTCAGTGCCACCCACACTAGTTTAAATGTAGCTTAAAAGATGTAGAAAATGGGTTTCACTGTGTAAAGCGCTTTTGAGTTTCTTGAGGAAGGCGCTATGTAAATATAATTCACTTTATAAACTGCAAGAGACAAAATTTTTGCCGGCAAAATCATTTGGTTAAGAAAATTTGGGTTTCGACTACACAAAAAGATTGCATTAAACAAAATGTTCAAATGAAGCCTAAACTCTGCTGTGTGAACGTAGCCAAAGTGCCTTAGCGTGCAGTAAGTGGGATTGTGTACACCACATTTTTGCATTGCTGCTTTAAGACTCATGTGTAATCTTTCCTCAGGATATGTTGGTAATGAATCCTCTTTTTTTTTCCAGTTTAAGGAAATGCCTCCAGAGGGAAACGCTCAGGCTTCTACGCCCCTTGTTTTGCAAGCCAAAAGGAATTGGTTGGCTTCAACCCCTTTTCAGTGAGCGGTTGTCATTTTTCGCAAGACGAGCCAATTTGAGAACACTACCAGCGAAATGTACTTACCTGGAATTGTATAATTTTATTTATTTTGGGGGGAAAAAATGATGTAAACTATGTCACTACTGTAAATTAACTTGCTTTTTTATCTGCTGCTGAACAGTTTCTACTTTATACCAGGTTTCTTATGCAATTTAGTGGTCAAAAATGGGAGTCAATTGAAAACCTGTTGCATTTGCATCATCCTTTGTCATGTCTACTACATACATGTCAGCCCAGCATATACCGTATCTGTCAATAGATTCTCATTAATTCACTGTTGCCTTTTTGGCTTCACTTCCACAGACGGCTTTTTCTTCAAAAAGAGAGTCTATGAGGTTTTTGTGGCACTTACACAGGTCTTTTATTTATTTATTTATTGTTTTTTTTTCCTTTGGAAAACAGCTACCTGCGAGCATTAGTTATCTCCGCTAGACTTTGGAACAATGACTCTCAAATGTGCATGATCCCTTCAAGCTCTCCTACGTCTCGCAGTTGTAAATGATAAAAATGACTCATTCTGCACCGTGAGAGTCTCTTCCGTAGTACATTGGCTTTCACCCGCATGGCTAACATTAACACTCGATTTGTAACAACTACTCAGGATTAAACTCCATTACTGTTGCAATTATCAGCCGGTGGGATAGACTTGTGATATTCCTGACTCCAAATTTATGTCCTTTCTTGGTCAATGAAGTCTTTCAACTACCACAACCAAAAAAGGGTCTGTGAAAAAAGCCTAAGCTGTGATTATTGTGTGCGTGTGCGTTCTGCTGTGGCATCCCAGTTTACCTCAGTCTGGTTGTTGACGTCTTCATGCGGGGGACTTTGGGGCTGCATTGCAGAATCAGACTAGTTGTTGACACATTGTATAAATGCTGGGGTTTAGATGCTGAGGACTTTGAGTTGATCAAAAAGTAAAGCTTTCAATCGTCAGTTCTGTCCGGTGCATATTTAGCTAATTTATATCATTTAAAGTTCAGAATCTGGGCTGTAATTTACATATATTAATACTTGAGAAGGGAAATACTATTTTCAATTGGATTGTTTTGTGGTGGTATGCAAAACGCTGTCACTCCCCCTCACTATAATTGGCTTGTTAATAATTAAGTGTATCCTATAGATCTGTGTTTCCCCAACTTTTTAGGCAGCCAAGATACATATTTCACACACCACCAAACAATATTATATGAATGGCAACAGGTGGATACACAGATTTGATCATGTACCTACTGACATCTTGTGGAAGAGAATGACATGTTCTGTCTGCCCCTGTACATTGCTAGATTAGATAAACAAAGATACAATATTTGTAGTAAATAAACAATCATTTTTTTTAGCCAGTTAAGTGAGATTGGATCATTTCCTGATGATCTCTCGCAACAAATTAGTGGTTGGGATTGGGAACGACTGCTGCGGATGCAGACTGACAACACAAAACATGTTAAAGCATCTTTTGGCACATGCAATCAGGGATGAATGAGGTGCGTGTGTGAAGCTTACCGTTACAATGTACATTCTGCCTGAATGTGCCGTATACTCTTAGATTGACTTGTGTAGACTTGGTAATTGCTGTCAACGTTTTAAGTCGGAATTTGTCTAACCTGCCATAACCCCCCTCTGACCGGTGTTCACTGTATTTGCACAGATTCAGTGTGCGTTTTTGAAACGTCATCAAGCAATACGCTCTGAAAACGGTGTCCAGGTAATCCACCCCATAATGTCGTCACTTGTTTGATTTTTCCATTTTGTGTCAACGCAGTGTATATTGGACTTGATGCTAAATAAAGTGTGTAAAAAGTTCCTTGTACTTTGTTGTGTTGCAAGTTTGTAGATACATTGTAGTATCACATTTCCGGATCGGCTGAGCTCTGCCAACACAGGTGATGAAGGTTCTCACTATATTTCATCTGTCTTCCATACATGAATAGTATTAGCCATCTCCTCACTACCACCTCTAAACCCATGTCATGCTGATGATCTTGTAAGCAACTTTAATTCCAAAATTGTGAATATCATAGATATCATTGCACCTGTTACAGTTAAAACGATTTCTGGCAAGCAAAAGGCACCCTGGAGAAAATCTGCTGCTGTAACAGCCCAGAGAAGAGAGTGCAGGAAGGCTGAACGAATCTGGCGGAATACAAAACTTCATATTCACCATGACATCTATAAAGAGAGCCTCCAGGCCTACAATTTAGTCTTAAAAAGTGCTAGAGAAACATTCTTCTCCAATATCATAAACAGCAACACAAATAAGGCCAAAACCCTATTCACAATCGTTGACAGACTGACTAAACCCCCAACACAAATACCAGCCGAACTCCATTCCACGCAGAAATGCAATGACTTTGCATTCTTTTATACTGATAAAATTGAAGGCATCAGACGCACCATCAATATCTCAAGTAAAAAAGTTGGATCACCACCCCATTTAGGCAAAAGTAACACAGCAATGATGGCAAGCTTTAATGCCATAGACTCTAAAACTCTAGTGGAAACGGTGACAGCTCTAAAGTCATCCACCTGCTGCCTTGATGTTTTACCTACCAACTTCTTTAAGAATGTTTTTGACTGCCTATCAACAGACATCTTGCAAATAGTTAATAATTCTATTAAATCGGGCAATTTCCCGAAGGCTTTCAAAACTGCAGTCATTAAACCTCTTCTAAAAAAGCAGAGCCTAGATGCCTCTGTTATCAACAACTACAGACCAATTTCAAATCTACCATTCATAAGTAAAATAATTGAGAAAGTTGTCCTCCAACAACTAAATCACTTCTTGGCTTCTACTGGCTGCCACAACAACTTCCAGTCAGGATTTCGACCTCTTCATAGCACAGAGACGGCCCTTCTTAAAGTTATAAATGACATCCGTCTAAACACAGACTCTGGCAAAACTTCAGTATTAATGCTTTTGGACCTCAGTGCTGCATTTGACACTGTCGACCACTCAATACTTTTGGACAGGTTGGAAAACTGGGTGGGGATCTCAGGCACAGTTTTAAGCTGGTTCAAGTCATATCTACAAGATAGGAACTATTTTGTTTCCATTGGTGACTTTGTATCAGAACCAACCAACGTAACGTGTGGAGTCCCCCAAGGTTCAATCTTGGGGCCGACTTTATTTAACATCTATATGCTCCCACTAGGACAAATCATGCAAAATAATAACATTGACCATCATTGCTATGCCGATGACACCCAAATCTATGTAGCGCTATCACCAAATGACTATCGCCCCATAGATCTTCTGTGCCAGTGCATTGAGCAAGTCAAACACTGGATGTGCCAAAATTTCCTACAACTAAATGAAGATAAAACTGAGATAATTGTTTTTGGTGCTAAAAAAGAAAGGTTTAAAGTCATCCAACACCTTCAATCACTGTCCCTGAAAACCTCAAATAAAGCCAGAAATCTTGGGGTTATTTTAGATTCTGATTTACATTTCGACAGTCACATCAAATCAGTAACAAAATCGGCCTACTATCACCTCAAAAATGTAAAAAGACTTAGAGGGCTCATGTCAGCTCAAGACTTAGAAAAACTTGTACATGCCTTTATTACCAGTAGGCTAGACTATTGTAATGGTCTCCTTGCAGGTCTTCCCAAAAAAACTGTCAGGCAGCTACAGCTTGTTCAGAACGCTGCTGCTAGAGTTCTAACAAAGACCAAAAAATGTGAGCACATTACACCAATTCTTAAATCCTTACATTGGCTCCCTGTACATCAGAGAATAGATTTCAAAATCCTCCTGCTCACATATAAATCACTACATGGTCTAGGGCCCAAGTATATCACTGATATGCTCCCACTATATACGCCCTCTAGATCACTAAGATCTTCTGAGACCAATCTGTTAGCGGTTCCAAGAGTAAACTCAAATCAAGGGAGATCATCATTCAGTCACTATGCAACACATAGCTGGAATAAACTTCCTGAAGATGTCAGACTCTCCCCAACTCTCACTACTTTTAAAACTAGACTGAAGACTTTTATGTTCACCTTAGCTTTCAGCTAAATCTTTTAATCTTTTAACTTTTAACGTCTGCACTGTTTTTATTTTTATTGTCTGCATTTTAATTTTGCTTTTATTTTCTTTCATTTCACTTTGTTGTCTGTGAAGCACTTTGAGTCTGCCTTGTGTATGAAAAGCGCTATACAAATAAAGTTGCCTTGCCTTGCCTTGCCTTGCCTAGGTGCAGTCTGAATTACAAAACCAGTGAAGTTGGCACGTGTAAATGGTAAATAAAAACAGAATACAATGATTTGCAAATCCTTTTCAACCTATATTCAATTTAATAGACTGCAAAGACAAGATATTTAACGTTAAAACTGGTAAACTTTGTTATTTTTTGCAAATATCAGCTCATTTGGAATTTGATGCCTGCAACATGTTTTAAAAAAGGTGGCACAAGTGGCAAAAAAAGACTGCGAAAGTTGAGGAATGCTCATCCAACACTTATTTGGAACATCCCACAGGTGAACAGGCTCATTGGGAACAGGTGGGTGCCATGATTGGGTATAAAAGTAGATTCCATGAAAGGCTCAGTCGTTCACAAACAAGGATGGGGCGAGGGTCACCACTTTGTCAACAAATTCCTGAGCAAATTGTTTAAAAACAACATTTCTCAACGAGCTATTGCAAGGAATTTAGGGATTTCACCATCTACGGTCTGTAATATCATCAAAACGTTCAGGGAATCTGGAGAAATCACTGCACGTAAGCGGCAAAGCCGTGACCTTCGATTCCTCAGGCAGTACTGCATCAAAAAGTGACATCGGTGTGTAAAGGATATCACCACATGGGCTCAGGAACACTTCAGAAAACCACTGTCAGTAACTACAGTTGGTGGCTACATCTGTAAGTGCAAGTTAAAACTCTCCTATGCAAGGCGAAAACTGTTTATCAACAACACCCAAAAACGCCGTCGGCTTCGCTGGGCCTGAGCTCATCTAAGATGGACTGATACAAAGTGGAAAAGTGTTCTGTGGTCTGACGAGTCCACATTTCAAATTGTTTTTGGAAACTGTGGACGTCGTGTCCTCCGGACCAAAGAGTTACAGAACCGTCCGGACTGTTACAGGCGCAAAGTCCAAAAGCCAGCATCTGTGATGGTATGGGGGTGTATTAGTGCCCAAGGCCTGGGTAACTTACACATCTGTGAAGGCACCATTAATGCCGAAAGGTACATACAGGTTTTGGAGCAACATATGTTGCCATCCAAGCAACGTTACCATGGACGCCCCTGCTTATTTCAGCAAGACAATGCCAAGCCACGTGTTGCAACAGCGTGGCTTCGTAGTAAAAGAGTGCGGGTACTAGACCTTGGACTGTTGAACAACTTAAGCTGTACATCAAGCAAGAATGGGAGACAATTCCACCTGAAAAGCTTCAAAAATGTGTCTCCTCAGTTCCCAAACGTTTACTGATTGTTAAAAGGAAAGGCCATGTAACACAGTGGTAAACATGCCCCTAGCTGTGACAACTTTTTTGCAATGTGTTGCTGCCATTAAATTGTAAGTTAATGATTATTTGCAATAAAAAAAATATGTTTCTCAGTTCAAACATTAAGTATCTTGTCTTTGAAGTCTATTCAATTGAATATAAATTGAAAAGGATTTGCAAATCATTGTATTCTGTTTTTATTTACCATTTACACAACCTGCCAACTTGCACTATTAGTCTCTTTAATTCATGCACAGCACAATATGGCGGGTTAATATAGCATTTTTCATTAATACATCTGGCAAAACTCGCATACATTTTATTAACTGGCCTTATCTTTAACATATAAATAAAATAGAATAAAACATTTCAATTTTTAAGCAACTGTAAGACCAAATTCGCCAACTCATTTTCAGTTAGATTTTTGTAAGTAATATGTTACACTTTTCTTTAAGAAACACAACAAAACACACGCACTTGCAGATAAGACTCAGAATCCAACAAATGTCAAAACTCATTAAAAAAAAAATAAAAATCCATTGTCAAAAGGTAAAAAAATATACTATAAAAATGTAATTGAAATCGATTAATTCAATTTAAATACAAAAATGGATAAAATGTGTATCCAATCATCCATTTCTACCGCTTGTTCCTCTCGGGATCGTATCGCTATTCATAAATGGCAAGACTCAAATGCCATCCATCCATCCATTTTCAACCGCTTGTCCCTTTTTTGGGGTCGATGAGTTGGTATTTGGGCGCTCCCTATTGGTCGCGTTTAGGATGAGACGCCTGTCAAACAATATAGTTAAAACACATGTCTAAAACTATGAATGTAAATACTTTTTTAAAAAAATGAATCCATAAAAAAATGTAGTTACGTACAATTAAGTTGAGAACTCGCAGGTGCACACGTCACCTGCCTCGTGGTCGACGGAAGCTTCTTCACTCTTCAACATGAACTGTACTCTCCAGGGGACGTGTGTTAAAGGTCATTTTACACACAAAACTAGCCAAATACTTGCATAAACTTAGTTTTGTTTTCAATTGTAACTTCCTACTTAGTTATAAGTTATGTTAATTCATGCTTTATTAGCATTTACGTCGAAACATGAGAGCTAGCAATAGCATACAAGCTAACTTCCTAGCACCATGGCTAGCATAGAATCAAAGTTTTTTATTTATTTTTCTAAAGTATTTGATAGTCTTAAAGCAATTTTACTTATACACTAAATGAGACGATGTATCACCATGCCTGTAGTGACTGCCAATGTTTGTTATAGCTTTTGGAAAGGCAATTCAAGCACTTTCACGGATTGGAGATGAGTTGTGGATAGACCCAATGGTCAAAGGGGTAAGTTATGGTCATGTCATCATAACCAGTAGTTATGGTCATGTCATCATTGTCTACACCAGTAGTTATGGTCATGTCATTATTGTCTACACTAGTAGTTATGATCATGTCATCATTGTCTACACCAGTAGTTATGGTCATGTCATTATTGTCTACACTAGTAGTTATGATCATGTCATCATTGTCTACACCAGTAGTTATGGTCATGTCATCATTGTCTACACTAGTAGTTATGGTCATGTCATCATTGTCTACACCAGTAGTTCTCAAACGTTTTTCACTCAGTACCACCTCAGAACTCACTTGGTCCTTAAGTACCACCATAATGACCAAAATTAAAATACAGTAGCGTAGTAGGCCCAAGTATTTGATTAAAAAAAATACTTAGTCTTTATTTAACAAATATATTTAATATTGTTGGCCACTGTAACATGACAGTCAAAACAGTAACTGTGTTTGACTAGAGGCCAATAAAAAAACTGTATTTAAATTATGAATTAAATGCAATTAATTGCACATAAAAATTAAACATTGTACTAAAATAGATATCAAAATACAGTTTTTAAAGATTAAATGAAAATGTACTTGGAATTTAAATAAACCTGTACTGTATTTAAAAGGGGTTTGCAACATTTACTTCTGTTACTGTATGTAAAAACCTGCACTGCAATAATGTAATTTCCTCATTGTGAGATAAATAAAAGTCTATCCTATCCTATCCTAATAATATCAACAACGTAGCAATATGGACAACACAAAAATTCACAGACATTTGTGAAAAACAAACATGGAAGAGAACTGAAAAGTGTCCTATCAAGGCAGTATCGAGCCGATATTGATACTATCCTTGGTATTGGTACTGTCAATACGAGATTGACCTGCCCAGCCCTAACACAAGTATTTGTCTTACAGCTGGCACTGAGATCAGTGAATGCAGCTGAGTCTGCATATGCTTGCTTCCTCTTCTCACCCATGTTCTTCCAGAAGTACAGCGTGGTGTCAGAGGAGGCCAGTGAACCTATTAAATGCAAACTGCATATGAAGGTAATGCCAATGAGTTAATGAATTATGATATATTAAGTAATATAGTGGGACAGTGGTACCTCGGTTTTTCACCATCTGTTCCAAAATATTTCTTAAAAATGTTCCTTAACCCAATGTAAATCCAATTAGTACGTACCTAACAAAGACAAAACATTTTTTTTAGATAATACTTATAGTTTTACATGTAAAAAGAATGTGAAATAGATACAGTATGAATGACGAATGAAATGAATAAATGCACATTTAACATCACTTATCTTAATTCAAGACTCTTGCTGGTGAATTCGGCGATGAACTTAGACTTAGACAAACTTTAATGATCCACAAGGGAAATTGTTCCACACAGTAGCTCAGTTACAAAGGATGGAAAGGACAATGCCGGTATAAAATAGACTAAAAATGTACCGTAGTAGCAATATGAAATATGACATATATGTAATATTTACATAATATATGTACAGTATATGATATATACTGATATATGCTTATATCATATATACAATAAATAACAATTACCATGTACAATATTACAGTATATGTAACAGCTGCAGCATAAAATAGAGAGTAGATCCAGCAGAGAGAGAGGAGGGGACGGAGAGGCAAACGAATGCCACCTTCATACCGTATTTTTCGGACTATAAGTCGCAGTTTTTTTCATAGTTTGGCCGGGGGTGCGACTTATACTCAGGAGCGACTTGTGTGTGAAATTTTTAACACATTACCGTAAAATATCAAATAATATTATTTAGTTCATTCACGTAAGACATTGGTTCTCAAATGGGGGTACGCGTACCCCTGGGGGTACTTTAAGGTATGCCAAGGGGTACGTGAGATTTCTTATAAATATTCTAAAAATAGCAACAATTCAAAAATCCTTTATAAATATATTTATTGAATAATACTTCAACAAAATATGAATGTAAGTTCATAAACTGAACATCAAATCAAGTAGGATATTCCATTAACTACAATGCAACAATGCAATATTCAATGTTGACAGCTAGATTTTTTTGTGGACATGTTCCATAAATATTGATGTTAAAGATTTCTTTTTTTGTGAAGAAATGTTTAGAATTAAGTTCATGAATCCAGATGGATCTCTATTACAATCCCCAAAGAGGGCACTTTAAATTGATAATTACTTCTATGTGTAGAAATCTTTATTTATAATTTAATCACTTGTTTATTTTTCAACAAGTTTTTAGTTATTTTTATATCTTTTTTTCCAAATAGTTCAAGAAAGACCACTACAAATGAGCAATATTTTGCACTGTTATACAATTTAATGAATCAGAAACTGATGACATAGTGCTGTATTTTACTTATTTGTCTCTTTTTTTCAGCCAAAAATGCTTTGCTCTGATTAGGGGGTACTTGAATTAAAAAAAAATTCACAGGGGGTACATCTCTGAAAAAAGGTTGAGAACCACTGACGTAAGAGACTAGACGTATAAGATTTCATGGGATTTAGCGATTAGGAGTGACAGATTGTTTGGTAAACGTATAGCATGTTCTATATGTTATACTTATTTGAATGACTATTACCATAATATGTTACGTTAACATACCAGGCACGTTCTCAGTTGGTTATTTATGTGTCAAATTAAATTGCCTTTCAAATGTCTACTCTTGGTGTTGGGTTTTATCAAATAAATTTCCCCCAAAAATGCGACTTATACTCCAGTGCGACTTATATATGTTTTTTTCCTTCTTTATTATGCATTTTCGGCCGGTGCGACTTATACTCCGGAGTGACTTGTACTCCGAAAAATACGGTACTTGGTTAACAATTCTTACTTGGATTCAATAGTGTTTCTCACCTTTATTGAAGTGCTGGCCCGCAAAACTCTCTTTGGCCCCATGGTGGATTATTTTGCAGTCGTACTCAATGAAAAAGGCACAAAGACTAGAGACTGAGTCACTAACATGTGGGATTCTTTGTTAGGGCCCTCGATTTTGTGGAATCATACGTGGGCAAATGATTAGTTTGTTATGCACAATGTTCTACCGTATGATAACAAAACACTTTTGGCGACAATTTTTGCCGAACACCAAATCGTACGAGAAATGGGGCGTACCAAAACCGAGGTACCACTGTAATTGAAAAATATTCTCTAAGACTAATACTTTTTTTTTTGGTTCTTCAATTTTCTTTTCAGTCTTTGCTGCCACTTTTCCGCTGTTTGACTTCCATTGAGCGTAATGTGGAGCGATGCCAGATATCAGTCAACGCTTCCAATGACAGAATAATGATCCAGTTTTCCTGCAGACATGGTTGGAAGTAAAGTTGTTGTAAGGCATAATTACGTCCATTACGTTGTTGAGTTGATACTTTTCTGTTTTCCCAGGCATCACAAAAACCCACAACCTGTGTTACCAAGAGAGTGAAGCTCTGCAGGCCGTGTTTGCTTCACATCTTTGTCCCAATGTGCTGAAGGCACCAGCCAGGCAAGCACCTCTTTGTTCGGTCATCAAAACATTCTTTGTCGGCTCTTTTCCCCTGTTGACACTGCAAAAAGTCAGTGTTCATAAACCATAAAAATAAAATACAAAAGTTAGGGGTATTTTATTTGAACTAAGCAAAATTATCTGCCAATAGAACAAGAAAATTTGGCTTGTCAAGACTTTCCAAAACAAGTAAAATTAGCTAACCTCAGTCAACCCACAAATACCTTAAAATAAGTATATTCTCACTAATAACAACTGTACTACTATATGAGTACGTATTTTCTATTGTTTCATTGAAAATAAAACAGCAAAGTCCATTTGGCTGTCATCTGTTTTAATATGAGACACAATTGTGTCAAAGTCATGATTTTTTTTTTTCATGCTTGAAATAAGAAATTATTACTTTAAAAAAAGTAGTTTTATACTTGTCAGTGTTGATGACACAGCTTTGCAACAGTTGATATTCTAGTTTCAAGCATGTTTTACTCAATATAGGTCATCAAATCTCAGCAACAAGCTGTAATATCTTACTGAGATCATTTAGGACCAAAACACTTAAAACAAGTAAAACACTCTTAACGTAAAATCTGCTTAGTGAGAAGAATTATCTTATCAGACAGAAAATAAGCAAATTTCACCCTTTTATGAGATATTTCATCTTACTTGGATTTCAGTTTTTGCAGTGGATTTACATCCAAATATTGTAATAGTTTACCAAATTGTCCCATATTTTTCATGGAAAAAAAAAAGTCCTCTGTAGTATTCCCGTAGCAGCACAGCAACATTGACGTGCCACATTCTGTAGCCTTTAAAGGCAGGCATTCAAAATAAAAGCATGTGTTTTGGCGTGCACATTTTAGGAAAAGCTAGAATTGCCGTAGGACAGAGTCACATTAATGGTCAGCAAGACTATAGAATAAAAAAGTTTTACACCCTTCAATGTGGCTTTAACAGCAACACTCTTAGCTTTCAGGAAATAAGGAAATATAGCTCCTGAATAGTTGTCTGTTAATGCTAAGGCAGTGGTTCTTAACCTTGTTGGAGGTACCGAACCCCACCAGTTTCATATGCGCATTCACCCAACCCTTCATTAGTGAAAAATAAAATGTTTTTTTTTTTCAAATTCAAGACAAAGTTATATGTTTTTGGTAACACTTTAGTATGGGGAACATATTCTAAGTAACAAAGACTTAATTTAGAGTTATTTGGTTAGGGTTAGAGTTAGAGGGATAGGGCCAGGGTTAGAGGGTTAGGCTTATAATAAGGCCATGCCGAATAAGGCATTAATAAGTACTTAATAATGACTAATTAAGAGCCAATATGTTCAGTGTTTCCCATAAACTGCCAAGATACCTGTGGCGGTGGGGGCGTGGCTATGGGCGTGGTCACCGTGACATCATCGAGTAATTTGCATAATTTACTACAATGATTTGATTTTCTCTAAAAAGGCTCAAAAAATGTATACTTACTAATTAATAATAACAGTTTTGTTTTAAACATCCATCCATCCATCCATTTTACAATGTAATTACAACACTTTATGTACGTATTTATATACAGATTTGTACGGAGCCCCTAAAGGGACATGGGAATTTTTTTTTTTTTAGACATGTATCTCGTGGCCACGAGAAAGTATCTTGTGCGCACGAGAAACTTTCTCGTGGCCACGAGAAACTTTCTCGTGGCCACGAGAAACTTTTTATTTAAAAAAAAATAAAAAAATAAATAAATTAATTTTTAAAATTTTTTTATAAAAAGTTTCTCGTGGCCACGAGAAACTTTCTCGTGGCCACGAGAAAGCATTGGATGCGTGCTGATGGTTTGGTGTGTGTTAAAATGGCAGTTTAGGAGTTAATATGGCTGTATTTCCAATTAGGACTTTCCCCCATGTGTGTTGTGGCAAAATGTGAATGCTTGATTAGTAGGTGTGAGACAAACACTTTATCTTCCTGGTTATTGTAACGATACGTGTTTGACATTATTTAAGGCATGATAACGTCTTAAATAATATATATATATATATATATATATATATATATATATATATATATATATATATATATATATTATATACATATATATATTTATATAATATATATACACATATAAATTATATGGGTAGATGTTTGCTCTAAAAAGGGTATTTCAACAAGTAAACAGTACAGTAGGTAGTTGATGTTGATATATGTAATGCACATAAGGGTATTCTAGTCAGATGCGCGTGTGTAAATATGCGATGTGTAAATATCAAAATATTACGTACGTCGTATCACTTTTTGTCAGGCAATATTACATTTAATGACAATTTTACATAAATGAATACATCCAAACACGTTGTACGTATTTATTATTTGCAGGAAGAAATAACAGTTACAATTGTGTGTGTATCTTCCAAGCAAGAAAGAAGTTTGATCACATCAACATCGGACTAACTGACACACTCCGCTTCGCTGCAGGTCCGCAAGCCACGCCCACCCCCCCACAGCCACAGAAGAGGAAAACTGTCCTTTCCCGGGCATGATAAAGTCTTAAATAATGTCAAACACGTAGCGTTACAATAACCAGGAAGATAAAGTGTTTGTCTCACACCTACTAATCAAGCATTCACATTTTGCCACAACACACAAGGGGGAAAGTCCTAATTGGAAATACAGCCATATTAACTCCTAAACTGCCATTTTAACACACACCAAACCATCAGCACGCATCCAATGCTTTCTCGTGGCCACGAGAAAGTTTCTCGTGGCCACGAGAAACTTTTTATTAAAAAAAAAAAAAAAAAAAAAAAAAAAAAAATTTTTTTTTTTTTTTTTTTTTTAATAAAAAGTTTCTCGTGGCCACGAGAAAGTTTCTCGTGGCCACGAGATACTTTCTCGTGGCCACGAGATACATGTCTAAAAAAAAAAAAAATCCCATGTCCCTTTAGGGGCTCCGTACATTTGAACAATAAGTTATTCACTGAAATATATTTATTAATTGTGGTTCTTACAAAAATATATCTTATAAAATATAAAAGCTAAAATGTCTCTTAAAGCTCTGCCCCTTTAATTAGTGCATACTAAATAATTTAACTTTAGCCTACTACTACAACCATATTATTTACCAGCAACATAAAGTGAAACAGAGGCAGAGGTGTCCTGCCACAGTCAGTAACAAATAAACAGAAAACAGTAGTGGTGGTAGATAGACACAGAGCTTCATCAAACATCTGATCCACTGAACAAAGGGCTCCAAAAATCTTGAACTTTAGACTGCCATGAGTTTTACTCCCTACACTTAACCATGTGTTTCCTACTGCCTGCAGACTTTGCACCCTTTGTTATATACACATGTTGTGTTTCTAATATAAATACATTTAATAAAGTCAAATACAAATAAGGCAACAAGAGAAGTATCCTACACTTCTCTTTTGTAAAATAAATCTGAACAGCCAATATGGGCATCTACATCAACTATATGATTTGCCTGAGAAGCTGGAGAGGACAAAAAAAAAAATAAAAAATATTTTTTTAAATTTAAAAAATTTTTATTTTTATTTTTTATTTGTGGCGGACGTAATTCTTTCGTGGCGGGGCGCCACAAATAAATGAATGTGTGGGAAACCCTGATGTTACTAATTTGCATGTTAATAAGAAACTAATTAATGGTGAATATGTTCGCCATACTAAAGTGTTACCATGTTTTTTTTTACTGGTGCACAAAATGAACCGTGCATGAACATCAACTTGTTCAAACAACAAAACCAACACAGTGCATAAACTCACAACAAATTACACACCTGCAAATCAGTCTGACTTCTGCTGTTGCCGTATCCGTAATACGCCGATAGGGAGAAGTTTTTATTTACACGATGAGTCGGGTGTGTCTTGACCTCCGCCGAACCTCTGAGCCCGACTCACCGAACCCCCAGGGTTCCATCGAACCCAGGTTAAGAACCACTGTACTAAGGCATATCTAAAACTATCGTCACCTGCTGGCTCTATAGGTCCAGCAAGTTCAACATGAACGAGGTCAAGAACATATTTTGCTTTCTCAACCTGATCTCTATTTCTGCTTTAAGCAAACCTTTCTTTTAAACACACTTCACATGTTAAATTAGGTTTCTCAGTTTCACCCTTAATTTTCCATTCCATCGGTGACACTTTCCAACTTTAACACGTCATCATAATTGCAGTGGCCTAAAATTTCATGCCAGGTCTGTATGTTGTAGCACGCATTACATTCATCAACTTCATTCATGACAGTGTTTAAATAAAACAATCGATTAGGTATGTGAATGTCAAATGTCGTACCGTTTTTGGAATTAGTCGATTCTGTCCTTTGAAGATGTCGCTCCTTGCGCAATCGCAGCTTTGACAGAACAGATGTCCTGGGAAAATGATGGGACTTATGGCGCCTCCATCAGATCACATTCACACCTTTGGCCTTGGCTGTCTCTCAAGCGCACTTTGGCTTAAAACCGGGGTCAAAATTCACAAAATGTCCAACGTCTGTGACACTTCGTCCACCATCAAGCCCTTCAGCTCCACTACTCTGAGCCGGGCGTCGTCCACCTGCTCCGTAAACCACTTCATTTTTATTGGCGTCTTCTCCAGCAACATTGTCACCGGGAGGTTAACCTAGTATGGTGCTTTTAACTGGCATGTGATTTTTCCGTCTATAGTCTTTAACAATTTGATATGAATATAATCACTGCTTGAAGTAAAATAAAGTGTGTATATCATATATTCATCATAGAATGCCCTGAAGCACATATTTCTTTTTAAGTAAAAGAAACCTGATTGCATGGGTGACTAAAGTACGTCCCAGGGGGTCATTTGCAGCCGTATTTACGAAGTCGTATTTTATTGACCTAATACACGTTCTGAAATTACAATTAAACAGAAGAACCTCCCAAACAGAACAAGGAAAAAGAGGGAAATATGAGGAAAAAGCCTAAATATTGTTGCTGTAAAGAAGAGAGAGTAGACATAAAGACACTGATACTTGAATCAGGGCTGAATGCTGACCAACAGTTAAAAGAAAAGGTCGGTTCAAAGAAAAGTTCGTAAAAGAGTTCAAAGAAAAGGTGCCTGGAACTTGGGCAGATCCTGCTTTCTCTCCGCTTTTTTAGTTATCGGGTCAAAGCAAAATCTTTCTGTTGATTACAATATATCAGTATGTGGAATTAAATTATGGAATGGATTAAGCAAAGCAATCAAGCAATGCACGAATATGATCCACTTCAAGAAACTCTTCAAACTTAAAGTGTTTACAAAGTACAAAGAAGAAGAACCATGATAAACATTCTGAATTTATTTCATCCGTCCATTCTTTCATCTTCAAAATAATCTTACTTATCTCATCATATGAAATATGACTTACTTCACCAATTATTATTTATTTTTATTGTGATTACTTATGGAGTATATTGTGAATAAATTCAGAACAGGAAGTGAAAAAAAGTTTAAGGAACTGTTACGTAAAAGAAAAGGGGTAGGATTAAAAGCTCTGCTTCTTCCTACTCCTTTTCGAACATGTTGAAAAGAGAAACTGGAAAATGTGATGTATCATGTTGTATGCTTGCATGTTCGAAATAAACTCAAACTCAAACTCAAACATTTGGATGTGCAAAAAACAGCACAGAAACTAAGAAAGAGTTGAAATGTTCATATTTCATAACACAAGTACTGTATAATACCGGTAATAATAATACTCTATGTCTCCTACTGTATGATACAAAGCTATTATAGTATATAATATCTACATTGGCTTAATATTAATCTTCTTTATTAACTCTAAAATACAATCATGGCCAACCCGCAGCCTTTAATTTTTCAGTATGTGGTCCTCAGTGGAAAAAAGATGTTGCAGTCTTTCCCTAATGTGAAGTCACAATGATAAAAAATAATGACCTAGCAGCAGATGGCAGCATTTCACTACATTTCTGAAGCGTATTTACTTCCTTTTCCTCTCAGCAGGCTTCTTGCAAACATGGTGATGCACTTCCCAGCATCTCAAGAGGAGGTCACTCTGTCTATAGCCGCTCTCAGAGTCAGCATGATGAACTACCATCAAGAAGCAAAAGGTGAGCTAATGTTGCTCTCTTCCTACATTTAGTCATGCATATTTTCCTAATTTTTATGCTGTGTCCATTAGGGGTGTAACGGTACACAAAAATTTCGGTTCGGTAGGTACCTCGGTTTAGAGGTCACGGTTCGGTTAATTTTCGATACAGTAAGAAAACAACAACATATACATTTTTTAGTTATTTATTTACCAAATTTGCAAAATCTTCCACCAAAAATATTTTTCTTAGTGGAATATTTGATGTGAAGTAATCGGAACCTTGGATAGGTCAATAAATCATAATAACATTGATTTTGATTCAATATTATGTTTTGAGCAATGACAGTTTGAAAGAAAAAAAACAGCTTAGTTTTATTAGTCAACATTGCAACTTTTTCTAAAATTCCATTTAACCTTTAAGCTTTTTTATTTCACTTTTGTTATGTTTTTGTTTATTTTAATAGTATTTTTAGAATGTGCCGTGGGCCTTTAAAACATCAGCTGTGGACCGCAAATGGCCTCTGGGGCACACTTTTGACACCCCTGCTATAGATAATAAAACATTAAATTTGATAAATCTATGGATAAAAAGCAGAGCCTGGCGACGCATGCGCGTTTATCAAAACTCTCTCACTCTCTCTGTCTCTGCCCCTCCCTCACCAATGCTGCTGCGTGCACAATTTGTTTTGTTTTCAACTCCTTCTTAACCCTGAACGTACATTGTTAATACACGCAACCATAACTCAAAATGCCGGACATTTGAGGCTCAAACAGTCCCGCAAAAGAGGACATGTCCAGTGAGAAGAGGATGTATGGTCAGTCTATCCTAGCCCGGTGGTTTCACCGGACGTGTCCTCTTTTACTAGCATGCTAGCAGCGACCGGGCTAGGATAGACTGACCATACGTCCTCTTTTCACCGGACATGTCCTCTTTTGCGGGGCTGTCCAGGTGGAGTTTCTTAAATGCCTATTGTTTACACAACGTGCAGTACGCTACTAAATATGTCCGTGTGGAAACTCGTTCGGTACACCTCCGCACCGAACCGAAACCCCTGTACCGAAACGGTTCTATACAAATACACGTACCGTTACACCCCTAGTGTCCATACTTTTTCCAGCCGACAGAAAAAAATTAAAATGCAGTCCATTTTAATACATGTTGTGCTTTAAATATGCTGAAAAGAAACCAATGAAGTTTAATGCATGCTAACCTATCTGAACTGAACATTTACATTCTAGTTTGTGTGATAGGTGACAAAGCTCATTTGCATAATAATGAATTAATTCTATTTTTACAATATGTCCAATAAGTAACCTGCAACTGGCAGGTGCAATGGCACTTTGTTGTGATCTGACGGAAGAGACTTCCACAAACATTGTAATGTTGCCTGTGTTTCTGTCACAGATCACGTGAAGATGATTTGCACCGAGGTGTCCTTACACCCCGACGAATTTGACTTTTTTCAGTCTGCAGGAGACTCTGCTATAACTTTCTGTCTGAAGGAGCTGAGGGTAACACCGCTGTTTTCGGAGGCCCGTCACATAAGAAGTTAATGTTTGGGTGTGGGTTCTTAGTGTAGAAATGTGTAAATTTACTGTATTTGTGCCCAGCATTCATCAGGTCAGTTGGATGCCCTCAGCAAGCGAGATACTAGATACCAAACATATTGTGGCAAGCTTGAGGGTCAGAGACAAACTTCAACTTGTCAACTTGTTCTAGGAAAATGCTCTTTTGTTAACTAATAGCCTGCGATGAGGTGGCGACTTGTCCTTGTACTCCGCCTTGCGCCCGAATGCAGCTGGGATAGGCTCCCGTGACCCCAAGAAGGACAAGCGGTAGACAATGGATGGATGGTTTACTAATAGCACATGAGCAAACACTCGCCCACACAGCACCAAAGAAGAGAGGTTTACCAACTTGAACCACTACTACACAGGCACCATTGAAGCTAGAACACAACTGGTCATAATTTAGGTTCTCTGATCAGAGCTGTGTTACTGTGTTCCACTGTCCGTATTGTGTCAGGTTCAAACACTGATGACATCTATTAAACAAGACAAGAAGCAAAGAATTAAACAGAGACAGAATTCAATTTGGCTCCATTTGAGGAGAGACGCTTGGACATCTGTACCCTTGTAACAGTGTCATTACGCTCTGCCAAAAGATTGTACGCCTCCCCCTTTATTTGGAATTTCTCTGACCACATGACAACAGCTGCTTCTAAGGGACGAGGTCATAAACAGCCATCGCCTTTGACAACAGTTCATAAGAAAAGGTCGTAAAAGAGTTCAAAAAGAGGTTCGTAAAAGAGTTCAAAAAGAGGTTCGTAAAACAGTTCAAAAAGGAGGTTCAAAAAGAGGTCGTCTGGAACTTGGGCAGATCCTGCCTTCTCTCCGCTTTGTAGTCCTTGGGTTAAAACAATATATTTCTGTTGATTACAATACATGAAAGAAACAGAAACACCTTCATGTTGCTTCCCCCCTTACATAGTGGAGTTTTACAAGCCTTCTTCTTGGTAGGTTTCAAAGACAGCTTTTGGTCTTCTCGCTGGGAACTCATTTCAACACAAAGTTTTTGTGATAACTTAGATAAAATTATTCGAACATATTGTTTTATGGCTCTCATTTCCAAACATCAAGTTAGGGGCATGTGATACCAAAACACTGAAAGATGCAAATATGAGGTTTTACCAATGTTACTTTCCAGACTAGAATGAGATGCACTCATTAACTAAACATTGAGCACTATTGAAATGATTGAAGTTGCATATTTAGTGGTTCTTTAGTAAGAGCATCAAACTGAGCACAATCGAATTTGGCTTTGAAAACACATCAGCACTTGGTTGACCTCTTGGAAATTAGGATAAACGGTTGCGGTGTTAGTCCAATTAACCAGACTTGACCTGTCTAAACACCTTGGGAGTCTTTCTGATTGCCTGCTGTGTGCCGCCCCATTTAGCTTCTAGTGTTGACAATTTAAAACTCATACCATTCTTTTTTTTTCTTCAAAGGGTTTGCTGTCCTTTGCCGAGTCACTTTGCTTACCAGTTTCAATCCACTTTGGTACTGCAGGAAAGTGAGTCCAGTTGCCTCAGCGATCAGCTGAGTGGTGCTCACACCTCAAATGACAGTGATCTGCGTCGCCATTGCTCCTGTCTGTAGGCCTGTGTGCTTCTCTGTGGAAGACATGGTCATGGAGGCCACAGTGGTGCTGGCCACCCTGATTGACTCTGACAGCAGAAGCTCATCCCAACCAACAAAGAGCCCTGACCCAACTTCACCTAGGTATAGCACTACACCATTGTTCTAGAACACAAGCATGTGCAAGATTTGTGATGTGTGAGAATGTCAGAGATGACGCCCTTGTCACGCCAAGCTCCTGTTTCTCAGATCTGCAGTGATTATGTTTGAGCTGGTCTAATGGAATCTTCCCACAGGGATTTACCTGAGCTTCTCTCCTGGCTCTCAGCCATGCCAACTAGCTCTCATTGGCTCTTTTTAGAATCCTAAGTGGGTGCAGGGTTACTGCCAGCCTTATGTCTGTGACAGAGAAAAGTAGGGCAAGTCAAGGCACCTGAGACGCTGGTTTTGTACATGAGGCTGACTGTGTATGAATTCAGTTCTGTTAGTCCAGCCTTGCTTTTATTGTGTGGCACATTTGGATCCCCAGCCCTAAGTCATTATGACTCACCCTTTCTCTAGTGTTTCAATCTGGTTGCTTCTCAGAAAGTAGTTGTTTAATTTAGATTTACTTGATTACTTTTGGCCAGTGGTGGTTTTTAATGTGGTCCACATGGACAATTTTCCAGAAGGGGTACCATAAGAATGAGGGGGTGAAAATGATTCATATTTATTTGTCCTAAGGGCTCATTTCCTCATCAGGTCATGATATACAGTACAAGCCAAAAGTTTGGACACACCTTCTCATTCAATGTGCTTTCTTTATTTTCATGACTATTAACATTGTAGATTGTCATTGAAGGCATCAAAACTATGAATGAACACATGTGGCGTTATGTACTTAACATATTTTTCGGAGTATAAGTCGCTCCGGAGTATAAGTCGCACCGGCCGAAAATGCATAATAAAGAAGGGAAAAAATATATATAAGTCGCATTTTTGGGGGAAATTTATTTGATAAAACCTAACACCAAGAATAGACATTTGAAAGGCCATTTAAAATAAATAAAGAATAGTGAACAACAGGCTGAATAAGTGTACGTTATATGAGGCATAAATAACCAACTGAGAACGTGCCTGGTATGTTAACGTAACATATTATGGTAAGAGTCAATTCAAATAACTATAACATATAGAACATGCTATACGTTTACCAAACAATCTGTCACTCCTAATCGCTAAATCCCATGAAATCTTATACGTCTAGTCTCTTACGTGAATGAGCTAAATAATATTATTTGATGTTTTACGGTAATGTGTTAATAATTTCACATGTTATATTATTTTCATAAGTCGCTCCAGAGTATAAGTCGCACCCCCGGCCAAACTATGAAAAAAACTGTGACTTATAGTCCGAAAAATACAGTAACAAAAAAAGGTGAAATAACTGAAAACATGTTTTATACTCTAGTTTCTTCAAAATAGCCACCCTTTGCTCTGATTACTGCTTTGCACACTTTTGGCATTCTCTTGATGAGCTTAGAATAGAATAGAATAGAATAGATTGCCTTTTATTGTCACTATACACAATGAGATTAAAAGCAACTCCAGTATCAGTGCGACAGTCTATAAATATGCAAAACATAGGAAGGAAAGAAAAGAAAAATAGTGCAAAAGGAGGTAAGGTGCACAGTCCGGTCCTGAGAACGAATGTTCTGAATGTGTTGTTTAAATATTATACTATATACATATATACAGAAGCATTCAGACTGTGGGTGGAAAGTACAAATTGCACACAGAGAGGTGCTAAACTATAACATCAGTGCCTATGAGAGTTCACCGTGGTTATGGCTTTAGGGAAAAAACTGTTCCTGAGTCTGTTTGTCTTAGACCTGATGACCCTGTAGCGCCTTCCTGAGGGCAGCAGGTCAAACAGGTCAAAGCCAGGGTGGGAGCTGTCCTTGATAATGTTGGTAGCTCTGCTGAGGCAGCGGGAGGTGTAAACGTCTGTCAGGGAGGGGAGAGGGCAGCCGATGATCCGCTGTGCAGCCTTTACCACTCTCTGGAGCCTCTCCTTGTCTGCAACGGCGCAGACAACGGCGTAGGGGGGAAGAAATTTGACGTGACAGCTGCAGCAGTGCCTGATGAATAATTGCCTGTTTCAAAGAGTGCTGCTCGTTTTTCATATGTGGGTAACAACATTTAACTATGTTTTTTTTTTTTTTCTGAATTGGTTCAACCGCCACCCGCCCGAATCTATTTAAAATCTATTTTTTTCGTCATGCATCCGCCCGACCCGCGGATTATCCGCGGCTGTGTCCGCAAACCGCGCATCTCTAGTACTTATGGACTAAGTACATCATATTAAAAGATGATTTTTAGTTTTTATTGTAATTAGGGTCCAATAAGCCCAAATAGCAAAGAGAGAGAAAAAAAGCATGTAAACAAACAGCTTGGGCCTTAAGAGGTTAATATTTTCGTCCACTGCAACATTACACACAGTTTGAACAGCAACACTGCATTTTAAATATAGGAAAATAAAACACTAATCACTTTATTGATTATTTGGCGTACCACAATTTGAGAATCACTGCTCTAAGTAAGAATTTTCAAAATGTGCCCAAATTTAGTGTGAGCACCAAGTTATTTGTGCTGCAACCATCGATTATTTTACCAATCGAGTGATCTGTTGATGAGTTTGTTCGATTAATTGAGAAATCACACTTTATAGCATGAATGCTCTTTGGGAAAACCGGTCAAATAAACCATTTTTCTGCTTGCCATAACCTTCATTCTTTTTTCTGATAAATGTACATGACCAACATTGAAATTGCACTTGTAATAAGAGTATTAATATCAGTATTAATATGTGTATTAATATGTGTATTAATCAATCAATCAATCAATCTTTACTTATATAGCCCTAAATCACAAGTGTTTCAAAGGGCTGCACAAGCCACAACGACATCCTCGGCTCAGATCCCACATCAGGGCAAGAAAAACCTCAACCCAATGGGATGACAATGAGAAACCTTGGAGGGGACCGCAGATGTGGGGACCCTCCCCCTGGGGGACTTTGCAATGGACGTCAAGTGGATCTAACATAATATTGTGAGAGTCCAGTTCATAGTGGATCTAACATAATAGTGAGAGTCCAGTCCATAGTGGATCTAACATAATATTGTGAGAGTCCAGTTCATAGTGGATCTAACATAATAGTGAGAGTCCAGTCCATAGTGGATCTAACATAATAGTGAGAGTCCAGTCCATAGTGGATCTAACATAATATTGTGAGAGTCCAGTTCATAGTGGATCTAACATAATAGTGAGAGTCCAGTCCATAGTGGATCTAACATAATAGTGTGAGAGTCCAGTCCATAGTGGATCCAACATAATAGTGTGAGAGTCCAATCCATAGTGGATCTAACATAATAGTGTGAGAGTCCAATCCATAGTGGATCTAACATAATAGTGAGAGTCCAGTCCATAGTGGATCTAACATAATAAATGGGTTATACTTGTATAGCACTTTTATAGAACCTTCATTTAACCAGATAAGAAAACCCATTGAGATCAAGATCTCTTTCACAAGGGTGACCTGGCCAAGAGGTCAACAGCACATGTCACAGAGCAGTTTCAAAATAAATACATTAAGACATACATTTTAAAATACATAAGAGAACTGTAAAACAACAGAGATTTACATCTTTAAAAACACAGGCACTTTTCTACCTTCAAGGTACTCAAAGCGCTTTGACAGTATTTCCACATTTACCCATTCACACACACACACATTCACACACTGATGGCGGGAGCTGCCATGCAAGGCGCTAACCAGCAGCCATCAGAGGCAAAGGGTGAAGTGTCTTGCCCAAGGACACAACGGACGTGACTAGGAAGGTAGAAGGTGGGGATTGAACCCCAGTAACCTGCAACACTCCGATTGCTGGCACAGCCACTCTACCAACTCCGCCATGCCGTGAGGGTCCAGTCCGTAGTGGATCTAACATAATAGTGAGAGTCCAGTCCATAGTGGATCTAACATAATAGTGAGAGTCCAGTCCATAGTGGATCTAACATAATAGTGAGAGTCCAGTCCATAGTGGATCTAACTTAATAGTGAGAGTCCAGTCCATAGTGGATCTAACATAATAGTGTGAGAGTCCAGTCCATAGTGGATCTAACATAATAGTGAGCGTCCAGTCCATAGTGGATCTAACATAATAGTGAGAGTCCAGTCCATAGTGGATCTAACATAATAGTGTGAGAGTCCAATCCATAGTGGATCTAACATAATAGTGAGAGTCCAGTCCATAGTGGATCTAACATAATAGTGAGAGTCCAGTCCATAGTGGATCTAACATAATAGTGAGAGTCCAGTCCATAGTGGATCTAACATAATAGTGAGAGTCCAGTCCATAGTGGATCTAACATAATAGTGAGAGTCCAGTCCATAGTGGATCTAACTTAATAGTGAGAGTCCAGTCCATAGTGGATCTAACATAATAGTGTGAGAGTCCAGTCCATAGTGGATCTAACATAATAGTGAGCGTCCAGTCCATAGTGGATCTAACATAATAGTGTGAGAGTCCAATCCATAGTGGATCTAACATAATAGTGAGAGTCCAGTCCATAGTGGATCTAACATAATAGTGAGAGTCCAGTCCATAGTGGATCTAACATAATAGTGAGAGTCCAGTCCATAGTGGATCTAACATAATAGTGTGAGAGTCCAGTCCATAGTGGATCTAACATAATAGTGTGAGAGTCCAGTCCATAGTGGATCTAACATAATAGTGAGCGTCCAGTCCATAGTGGATCTAACATAATAGTGTGAGAGTCCAATCCATAGTGGATCTAACATAATAGTGAGAGTCCAGTCCATAGTGGATCTAACATAATAGTGAGAGTCCAGTCCATAGTGGATCTAACATAATAGTGAGAGTCCAGTCCATAGTGGATCTAACATAATAGTGAGAGTCCAGTCCATAGTGGATCTAACATAATAGTGTGAGAGTCCAGTCCATAGTGGATCTAACATAATAGTGAGAGTCCAGTCCATAGTGGATCTAACATAATAGTGAGAGTCCAGTCCATAGTGGATCTAACATAATAGTGAGAGTCCAGTCCATAGTGGATCTAACTTAATAGTGAGAGTCCAGTCCATAGTGGATCTAACATAATAGTGTGAGAGTCCAGTCCATAGTGGATCTAACATAATAGTGAGCGTCCAGTCCATAGTGGATCTAACATAATAGTGTGAGAGTCCAATCCATAGTGGATCTAACATAATAGTGAGAGTCCAGTCCATAGTGGATCTAACATAATAGTGAGAGTCCAGTCCATAGTGGATCTAACATAATAGTGAGAGTCCAGTCCATAGTGGATCTAACATAATAGTGAGAGTCCAGTCCATAGTGGATCTAACATAATAGTGTGAGAGTCCAGTCCATAGTGGATCTAACATAATAGTGAGAGTCCAGTCCATAGTGGATCTAACATAATAGTGAGAGTCCCGTCCATAGTGGATCTAACATAATAGTGTGAGAGTCCAGTCCATAGTGGATCTAACATAATAGTGTGAGAGTCCAGTCCATAGTGGATCTAACATAATAGTGAGCGTCCAGTCCATAGTGGATCTAACATAATAGTGTGAGAGTCCAATCCATAGTGGATCTAACATAATAGTGAGAGTCCAGTCCATAGTGGATCTAACATAATAGTGAGAGTCCAGTCCATAGTGGATCTAACATAATAGTGAGAGTCCAGTCCATAGTGGATCTAACATAATAGTGAGAGTCCAGTCCATAGTGGATCTAACATAATAGTGTGAGAGTCCAGTCCATAGTGGATCTAACATAATAGTGAGAGTCCAGTCCATAGTGGATCTAACATAATAGTGAGAGTCCAGTCCATAGTGGATCTAACATAATAGTGAGAGTCCAGTCCATAGTGGATCTAACTTAATAGTGAGAGTCCAGTCCATAGTGGATCTAACATAATAGTGTGAGAGTCCAGTCCATAGTGGATCTAACATAATAGTGAGCGTCCAGTCCATAGTGGATCTAACATAATAGTGTGAGAGTCCAATCCATAGTGGATCTAACATAATAGTGAGAGTCCAGTCCATAGTGGATCTAACATAATAGTGAGAGTCCAGTCCATAGTGGATCTAACATAATAGTGAGAGTCCAGTCCATAGTGGATCTAACATAATAGTGAGAGTCCAGTCCATAGTGGATCTAACATAATAGTGTGAGAGTCCAGTCCATAGTGGATCTAACATAATAGTGAGAGTCCAGTCCATAGTGGATCTAACATAATAGTGAGAGTCCCGTCCATAGTGGTTCTAACTTAATAGTGTGTATTAATATGGTAATACAATCACACACACCACTGCTCTTGTGCGCTCTTGTGCAGAAAAAAATGTTCATATATTTAAAGTTCCAGGTTTATTCATTTGTATTAGTTACACTCGATAACGTTTCATCAAAGCAACAAAATATAAATCAAATTGTTTTTATTTAATTGACTGAGTTGATTAATCATTGCAGCCCTAATTGTCATTCAGCACTGCCTAATCCTTTTGGGAATTGGTGCTGCTCCACCTTCCATTTGAGATGGCTCCACAGTTGCCAATGGGGTTTAGGTCTGGGGACATCTTTGGCAACGCATCAGCCTCCTCAAACAATTCTCTTAGTAATTTTCAGTAGATAACAAACCTGTATAGAAATGTACTCTTAACAATAGAAATAAAAAAGGTTCTTCCTATGTGTGTTGACAGATGTGTGGATGCTGCTGTGGTTGGTGGCAGAGATGAGGGCCTCAGCCATGATGCTGGGGTCCATGTGGTTGCATCCAGCCAGGGCAGCCCTCTTGGCCCCTCAGCCACTTTGACACAGCTGCTGTCACACCATCACAGCCTTCTCAGACCTGCTGCACCCGACCACACCAGTCCCGCTTCCTCTACGGTAGGCTTGTCCCGATACCAAACATTTGGTGTTTCTATACTTTTCTAAATAAAGGGGACCACAAAAAAATGGCATTATTGGCTTTATTTGAACAAAAAATCTTAGGGTACATTAAACGTATGTTTATTATTGCAGTTTAGTCCTTAAATAAAATAGTGAACATACTAGACAACTTGTCTTTTAGTAGTAAGTAAACAAACAAAGACTCCTAATTAGTCTGCTGACGTATGCAGTAACATATTGTGTCATTTATCGACCTATTATTTTGTCTACATTATGAGGGACAAGTAGTAAAAATTAATTATTAATTTACTTGTTCATTTACTGTTAATATCTGCTTACTTTCTCTTTTAACATGTTCTATCTACACTTCTGTTCAAATGTAATAATCACTTATTGTCATGATCCGTTTTTGTTATGTTCTGTTAGTTTTGGACTCTTTTAGTTCCTGTTTGACACCTGAGTTTGGTTTGGTTGCCACGGCTACTTGATGATTTTCACCTGCCGCTGGTGTTCGGGACGCTCACCTGGCTCTAATCAAGAGACATTATTTGAAGCCCGTCTTTGCCAGTCAGTCGTCCTGGCGTCATTGTTTGTTTCATGCAATGCCATAGTTTATGCTGTTTGTTTACCTCATGCCGTGCCTAGTAAGTCTTGTTTGTTCCATGCCATAGTCCATGCTAAGTGTTTAGCTTCTATGTTTCCTGCGTTAAGTTTTTTATTCTTTAGCTTCTCGTGCGAACGGTACGCTTTCCTTTTGTTTGGTTTCTGTCTTTTGTGATGTGTAGGATTAATTGAGGAATAAATCATGTTTTTACCTGCACGCCTTGTCCGGAATAGTCCGTTTGCATCCCGGGGGAACAAACCTCGCCCTAACCCCCCCCCCCCCCCCCCCCCCGTCGTGACACTTATTCTTCTCTTGTTTGATACTTTACATTAGTTTTGGATGATTATTCTTCTCTTGTTTGATACTTTACATTAGTTTTGGATGATTATTCTTCTCTTGTTTGATACTTTACATTAGTTTTGGATGATTATTCTTCTCTTGTTTGATACTTTACATTAGTTTTGGATGATTATACTTCTCTTGTTTGATACTTTACATTAGTTTTGGATGATTATTCTTCTCTTGTTTGATACTTTACATTAGTTTTGGATGATTATACTTCTCTTGTTTGATACTTTACATTAGTTTTGGATGATTATTCTTCTCTTGTTTGATACTTTACATTAGTTTTGGATGATTATTCTTCTCTTGTTTGATACTTTACATTAGTTTTGGATGATTATTCTTCTCTTGTTTGATACTTTACATTAGTTTTGGATGATTATTCTTCTCTTGTTTGATACTTTACATTAGTTTTGGTTGATTATACTTCTCTTGTTTGATACTTTACATTAGTTTTGGATGATTATACTTCTCTTGTTTGATACTTTACATTAGTTTTGGATGATTATTCTTCTCTTGTTTGATACTTTACATTAGTTTTGGATGATTATTCTTCTCTTGTTTGATACTTTACATTAGTTTTGGATGATTATACTTCTCTTGTTTGATACTTTACATTAGTTTTGGATGATTATTCTTCTCTTGTTTGATACTTTACATTAGTTTTGGATGATTATTCTTCTCTTGTTTGATACTTTACATTAGTTTTGGTTGATTATACTTCTCTTGTTTGATACTTTACATTAGTTTTGGATGATTATACTTCTCTTGTTTGATACTTTACATTAGTTTTGGATGATTATACTTCTCTTGTTTGATACTTTACATTAGTTTTGGATGATTATACTTCTCTTGTTTGATACTTTACATTAGTTTTGGATGATTATTCTTCTCTTGTTTGATACTTTACATTAGTTTTGGATGATTCTTCTTCTCTTGTTTGATACTTTACATTAGTTTTGGATGATTATACTTCTCTTGTTTGATACTCTACATTAGTTTTGGATGATTCTTCTTCTTTTGTTTGATACTTTACATTAGTTTTGGGTGATTATACTTCTTTTGTTTGATACTTTACATTAGTTTTGGGTGATTATACTTCTCTTGTTTGATACTCTACATTAGTTTTGGATGATTATACTTCTCTTGTTTGATACTTTACATTAGTTTTGGATGATTATTATTCTCTTGTTTGATACTTTACATTAGTTTTGGATGATTATTATTCTCTTGTTTGATACTTTACATTAGTTTTGGATGATTATACTTCTCTTGTTTGATACTTTACATTAGTTTTGGATGATTATTATTCTCTTGTTTGATACTCTACATTAGTTTTGGATGATTCTTCTTCTTTTGTTTGATACTTTACATTAGTTTTGGGTGATTATACTTCTTTTGTTTGATACTTTACATTAGTTTTGGGTGATTATACTTCTCTTGTTTGATACTCTACATTAGTTTTGGATGATTATACTTCTCTTGTTTGATACTTTACATTAGTTTTGGATGATTATTATTCTCTTGTTTGATACTTTACATTAGTTTTGGATTATTATTATTCTCTTGTTTGATACTTTACATTAGTTTTGGATGATTATACTTCTCTTGTTTGATACTTTACATTAGTTTTGGATGATTATTATTCTCTTGTTTGATACTTTACATTAGTTTTGGATGATTATTCTTCTCTTGTTTGATACTTTACATTAGTTTTGGATGGTTATTCTTCTCTTGTTTGATACTTTACATTAGTTTTGGATGATTATACTTCTCTTGTTTGATACTTTACATTAGTTTTGGATGATTATACTTCTCTTGTTTGATACTTTACATTAGTTTTGGATGATTATACTTCTCTTGTTTGATACTTTACATTAGTTTTGGATGATTATTCTTCTCTTGTTTGATACTTTACATTAGTTTTGGATGATTATTCTTCTCTTGTTTGATACTTTACATTAGTTTTGGTTGATTATACTTCTCTTGTTTGATACTTTACATTAGTTTTGGATGATTATACTTCTCTTGTTTGATACTTTACATTAGTTTTGGATGATTATACTTCTCTTGTTTGATACTTTACATTAGTTTTGGATGATTATACTTCTCTTGTTTGATACTTTACATTAGTTTTGGATGATTATACTTCTCTTGTTTGATACTTTACATTAGTTTTGGATGATTATACTTCTCTTGTTTGATACTTTACATTAGTTTTGGATGATTATTCTTCTCTTGTTTGATACTTTACATTAGTTTTGGATGATTCTTCTTCTCTTGTTTGATACTTTACATTACTTTTGGATGATTATACTTCTCTTGTTTGATACTCTACATTAGTTTTGGATGATTATACTTCTCCTGTTTGATACTTTACATTAGTTTTGGATGATTATACTTCTCTTGTTTGATACTTTACATTAGTTTTGGATGATTCTTCTTCTTTTGTTTGATACTTTACATTAGTTTTGGATGATTATTCTTCTCTTGTTTGATACTTTACATTAGTTTTGGATGATTATTCTTCTCTTGTTTGATACTTTACATTAGTTTTGGATGATTATTCTTCTCTTGTTTGATACTTTACATTAGTTTTGGATGATTATTCTTCTCTTGTTTGATACTTTACATTAGTTTTGGATGATTATACTTCTCTTGTTTGATACTTTACATTAGTTTTGGATGATTATACTTCTCTTGTTTGATACTTTACATTAGTTTTGGATGATTATACTTCTCTTGTTTGATACTTTACATTAGTTTTGGATGATTATACTTCTCTTGTTTGATACTTTACATTAGTTTTGGATGATTATACTTCTCTTGTTTGATACTTTACATTAGTTTTGGATGATTATTCTTCTCTTGTTTGATACTTTACATTAGTTTTGGATGATTCTTCTTCTCTTGTTTGATACTTTACATTAGTTTTGGATGATTATACTTCTCTTGTTTGATACTCTACATTAGTTTTGTATGATTATACTTCTCTTGTTTGATACTTTACATTAGTTTTGGATGATTATACTTCTCTTGTTTGATACTTTACATTAGTTTTGGGTGATTATACTTCTTTTGTTTGATACTTTACATTAGTTTTGGGTGATTATACTTCTCTTGTTTGATACTCTACATTAGTTTTGGATGATTATACTTCTCTTGTTTGATACTTTACATTAGTTTTGGATGATTATTATTCTCTTGTTTGATACTTTACATTAGTTTTGGATGATTATACTTCTCTTGTTTGATACTTTACATTAGTTTTGGATGATTATTATTCTCTTGTTTGATACTTTACATTAGTTTTGGATGATTATACTTCTCTTGTTTGATACTTTACATTAGTTTTGGGTGATTATACTTCTTTTGTTTGATACTTTACATTAGTTTTGGGTGATTATACTTCTCTTGTTTGATACTCTACATTAGTTTTGGATGATTATACTTCTCTTGTTTGATACTTTACATTAGTTTTGGATGATTATTATTCTCTTGTTTGATACTTTACATTAGTTTTGGATGATTATACTTCTCTTGTTTGATACTTTACATTAGTTTTGGATGATTATTATTCTCTTGTTTGATACTTTACATTAGTTTTGGATGATTATACTTCTCTTGTTTGATACTTTACATTAGTTTTGGATGATTATTATTCTCTTGTTTGATACTTTACATTAGTTTTGGATGATTATTATTCTCTTGTTTGATACTTTACATTAGTTTTGGATGATTATACTTCTCTTGTTTGATACTTTACATTAGTTTTGGATGATTATTATTCTCTTGTTTGATACTTTACATTAGTTTTGGATGATTATTCTTCTCTTGTTTGATACTTTACATTAGTTTTGGATGATTATACTTCTCTTGTTTGATACTTTACATTAGTTTTGGATGATTATACTTCTCTTGTTTGATACTTTACATTAGTTTTGGATGATTATACTTCTCTTGTTTGATACTTTACATTAGTTTTGGATGATTATTCTTCTCTTGTTTGATACTTTACATTAGTTTTGGATGATTATACTTCTCTTGTTTGATACTTTACATTAGTTTTGGATGATTATTCTTCTCTTGTTTGATACTTTACATTAGTTTTGGATGATTATTCTTCTCTTGTTTGATACTTTACATTAGTTTTGGTTGATTATACTTCTCTTGTTTGATACTTTACATTAGTTTTGGATGATTATTCTTCTCTTGTTTGATACTTTACATTAGTTTTGGATGAATATTCTTCTCTTGTTTGATACTTTACATTAGTTTTGGATGATTATACTTCTCTTGTTTGATACTTTACATTAGTTTTGGATGATTATTCTTCTCTTGTTTGATACTTTACATTAGTTTTGGATGATTATTTTTTCTTGTTTGATACTTTACATTAGTTTTGGATGATACCACACATTTAGGTATCAATCCAATACCAAGTAGTTACAGGGTCAGAATGTAAGTCCTCATGTGTACTTTTTAGAGGCAGTATAGTACCGAATATTATTATTACTATACTATTACTAGTATAGTACAACCCTACTCTATGGTAACAAACACTTCCAGCTAGCAAATAATTCTACTGCATGAAACAATCCAATCATGCTGGCTGTGTGTTGACTGTAAAGTGCTCTGACCTCTGCCACATGTTTGTGCCACTTTGACCAATACCATTTAATATTGTTCACCACCAATCACTTTAGTTCTGTCACAATCATCTTAATGTGCCGTCAATACAATGACTAGTATGACTTTCCTGATGTAGATCTGCTCCCTCCTGTTCCGGGCGTTGTCTGCGGCACAAAGTGAGAGTCCTGCTGCCACGCCGCTTGTGCTGGCCTGTCACAGTGACCTGGAGGAGGAGGAAGACTCTGCAAGACCTTCTGTCTCAGGCTAGATCTTGCATGACACAACACTGAAAACTGCACACTCAACTATTTAAGTGGATTCATATGTCATTTCAAGTCCAAAATATTTAAGCATGTTCAAAGTCTTAAAGTCAAATAAATGTTTTTTGTTCACTCGCAAATTCAAGAGAAACTTGAATTGAGAATTACATATGGAAGTACAGTAGGCCTGGGCAATTATTTTGACCTGGGGGCCAAATTTAGAGAAAAAAATGTGTCTGGGGGCCGGTATATATATATATATTTTTATATATAAATATGTATATATATATATTTTTTAAATATATATTTTTTTAAATTTTTATTTATATATATATATTTATATATATATGTATATTTTTATATATATTTATATATATACACTACCGTTCAAAAGTTTGGGGTCACATTGAAATGTCCTTATTTTTGAAGGAAAAGCACTGTACTTTTCAATGAAGATAACTTTAAACTAGTCTTAACTTTAAAGAAATACACTCTATACATTGCTAATGTGGTAAATGACTATTCTAGCTGCAAATGTCTGGTTTTTGGTGCAATATCTACATAGGTGTATAGAGGCCCATTTCCAGCAACTATCACTCCAGTGTTCTAATGGTACAATGTGTTTGCTCATTGGCTCAGAAGGCTAATTGATGATTAGAAAACCCTTGTGCAATCATGTTCACACATCTGAAAACAGTTTAGCTCGTTACAGAAGCTACAAAACTGACCTTCCTTTGAGCAGATTGAGTTTCTGGAGCATCACATTTGTGGGGTCAATTAAACGCTCAAAATGGCCAGAAAAAGAGAACTTTCATCTGAAACTCGACAGTCTATTCTTGTTCTTAGAAATGAAGGCTATTCCACAAAATTGTTTGGGTGACCCCAAACGTTTCAACGGTAGTGTATATATTTTTATATATATATATTTATATATATATATATTTTTTTATATATATATATTTTTATTTATATATATATATATATTTTTATATATATATATATATATATATATATATATAAAAAAAAATATATATAAAAATATATATATATATAAATATACATATATTTTTATATGTATATTTTTTTAATATATATATATATTTTTAGATATATATATTTTTTATATATATATAATAATGAATTTGAATGAATTTGTAACACACTTTACATTTGTTAAAATCTCAAAGTGCTCCAAAGTATAAAAAAAATAAAAATAAAAAGTTAGAATATAGAATAAAAATTTTAAATAGAAATTAAATCATGACACACACTAGATAAACACTAGATAAAACGGAAACATAGATAAAAATAGAAATAAAAGCATGAAAGCACTGGATAAAACAGATAAGCTATATTATATGTATATATATAGAAAATAAAAAAAATTAAAATATGTATATAAAATATGTGCACACGGACTATTAAAATCATGGCATTAAAACTAAAAAATAAAGACAACTTCAAATTGTTTTCTTTGCCTTAATTTGGCCAAAAATATAACACATTCTGGAAATATTACAATAAAAATATAGAAAAAACTACCGGCAGTGGTAAAGTTTAGATCCATGAAGGAAAGAAGAAAGTGAATGAATGTTTATAACAGAAGACATTTACATATGCATAAACATTTGTTTTCTTTTGTATTATTTTTTTCAAAAGAAATAAGTAATGTTTATGACAACTTTTTTCTAAAACACAATATAGAATGTGAGATATAACAGGATAATGCACACATTTATGAATTGTTTTTAAAACGCTTACAAAAGACTTGATGGGGTCCCTGGGACCCCGTTTTGAAAATTTGGTGCGTGCACAACAGCAGTAGGCGGCTGTGGCCTGCGGGCCGGGTCTAATATCACCCCAGGGGGCCATAGATCATTCATTCACGGGCCAGATGTGGCCCGCGGGCCTTGACTTTGACACCCCTGCTTTACTCTGTTTGCAGAAAAAGCATACATTTGGAAAAAAAAACAAGCATATGAGTTCTAAAAGGGCTGAACATGTTGGCATTGGAATAGTTTTAAAAATGTTTGAAAACACAGCCGGATAATAAATCATTGTTTGCAATAACACAATTAAAATCATGTGAGAAATGTTAGAGCCACGTTCCAAAACCCAGCATAGATGACAAGATAATAATAAATACTATCATCTTTATTTAAATATTGTACAGCAGATCTGCATTGACCTGGACACCCAAATAAAAACAGACATGCTCTGTTTGTCTGGAGAAGGAAGATGAAATGTCTTCTGGTGTCAGGAAGCAGCTGCAGCCATACCATCCTGCCCCCCACCCCCCCTCAATGATTGTTAAGGCTACCTCACACCGCCCTCAGTGCTTTCATGCTTCAGAGTCACATTAGCTTTCCCTAAAAGGTTGTCTCCCTATTTTACGGACTCTGGAAAACAGTTAGTGCAATTTTGTAAGAAAAAAAAATGGCTTGGAATGGCTTTATGGCTATTCCTCAGCTTGTCTGCCTTGACGAAAGATGAATTTAGGAAAGACACACTTTAGCTATAAAAGTCACTTTTAAGACAGTGGGGCATACATGATGACAGTTGCAGTTTGTGCTCAGGAACTGGCACTCAGTCTGGGTTTGCAGGAATTATGTCAGCCAGGATCAACACGCGTGATTCAAGGCACATAACCACTACACTTAAAATGATTTACCAAGACATATTTGAACTGTGCAGTGAACTCATAATGCAAATATGGAACATGTATACAGAAAAGGGCAACTTCTGAACAAAGAGAAAATGCTGATTAACATATTTCTATAGGGACACAAATACAATTGATCACCTGACCGAGGTACTCCCACTGTTATCTTCCAACATTGTGCGTTTCAGGCCTTAAGAGCAGTACTTGCTCATGTGGACGAGCTTTTAGCTGTTTCATACACAAAGAATACACCTTTCAGCAAAAGCACTCTCACTCTCTCTCCTCACTCACACCAACACAGTCCAGACTTGAGCAGCAGAGATTAAAGGGGTGTAATACAAGTACAGTGGTACCTCAGCTTCTCCTATATTGCCTACAATACTCACAGAAATGTTACATTTTTCATATTGTCTGTTATGGTACGGCCAAACATTGCAAGCATAAAACTAGTCAGGGAATCAAGTGCACAAACAAAGAATATTACATGTTGCTGACAGTCTTTTTTTAAATGAAGTATGACTGCAAAATAATCCACCACTGGGCTAAAAAAAAGTTGCACGTGACAGCAATTTAACACATTAGCAAGTCTTCAATTAAAGATCAAACTGATGTTAAATGTTCATTTATACATTTCATTCACACACACATATATACACATTTATATATATATATATATATATATATATATATATACACACACACACATATATATATGTACACATTTATATATACACACACACACATATATATATATATATATTTATATATACACACATACATGTATATATATACATACATATATATGTATACATATATGTATATATATATATACCTACATATATATATACACATACATACATATGTATATACATACATATATATATACGTATATATTAGGGCTGCAACAACTAATCGATTAAAATCGATTATAAAAATAGTTGGCGATTAATTTAGTCATCGATTCGTTAGATCTATGCTATGCGCAGAGGCTACTTTTTTAAAATTTATTTTAATTTTCTTTTTTTATAAACCTTTATTTACAAACTGCAACATGTACAAACAGCTGAAAAAACAATCAAAATAAGAATGGTGCCAGTATGCTATTCTTTTTCAATAAAATACTGGAAAGGATAGAAATGTAGTTTGTCTCTTTTATCCGATTATTAATCGATGAATGAAAGTGATAATCGACAGATTAATCGATTATCAAATTAATCGTTAGTTGCAGCCCTAATATATATCATTAAAAAAAAATATATATATATATATATATTATATAATATATATATTATTTTAAATATATATATATATATAATATATATATTTATCTTTGTTTTCTATATGTAAAACTATAATTATTTATAAAATGTATTTTTGGGTGTGTGGATCATTGGATTTATATTGGTTCAATTGTTATCAGACCTCTAGGAGGAGATTCCCAACAAGAACTGAGGTACCACTGAATATGTCAGAGCCTCAGTATGCAATATCTAAACAGCATGTATAAAAAGGCAGCTGCTTCTTCACGAAATCATGTTTCAACCTCAGCGAAGAACAGAACCGCAGTCACATCCAACTATAAAACATCTTCTCCCTGCACTAACGTACGTTTGCTAATAAGAACTGATAAAAAAATAAAGACGAGCCACATTTGGCTCATTTATTTTAGCCCTAGAGGCGCCACGTGTCACGCTTACTCCCTTCTCCACGCGTGGGATGAAGAGAATCCTTTTTAAGCTTCTTCCACTTTGGAAAAGTCAAAGTGTGAAAGTAAACATCCTCTCTGTCCGTCCATCCAAGCCAGCGAGACCATCCATCACGACCAGCAGCCTTGGAAAGGTTGTCCAGCGGGTGTTGTCAACAACACTGCTGCTGCTGCTGAATGCTTTCACGGCCTTTTTTCATTCCAGCACTTTCTCTCTAGCCAGCTGGAGCAGAGTAGAGCTGTGGCATGCTGGGAACAAAATGTCTTGCTCCCCTCAGTACTTCATCCTACTCAGTCCATGTAGACCCTAGTCAGTGTATTCTGCTACTATGGACAGCAGCACTGTGATGTCATCGGGCTTCCCTCCTGCACACACACACACACACACACACACACACACACACACACACACACACACACACACACACACACACACACGTCACAAAAATGGCAATTACAATTGCGACAACGACTTTTTACTGTCAAATGAGTTGAGTTTTTGAATGATTTCTGCTGGTGCATTTTTTCAACGCTAAAAATGTGCCTTGGCTCAAAAAAGTTAGAAAAACACTGCTTTAATGGGCCATGAGAGTGAGGCCAGTTGTACAACTTGTGTAGTCCTCTGAGTGGCACTTTAACGAGTCTCACCTCGAACATTCAGTCCGTTGTCACAGGCAAACTGTGCAAAAGGTGACATGTAGTTGGGGTCGTAGGCAAGGTCGTGAGCCTGCTCTGCGATACTTCTCGCCGTCTGCTGGATGCTCTCGTAGTTTGCCTTCTGGGGAGAAATGCAAATGTTGAAGCAATTTTTCTCCGCCCCCGTTTGGATCTTTGCGTGCTCGTCGTCCTCACTTTGAGTTTCTTCAACTCCCGCAGGATCATGTAGTCGGGCATGTTGTCAAACAGACCGTCGGTGGCGGTGAGGATGATGTCACCCAGCTGCACGTCAAAGGAGGAGCTATCAGCGGCGTCTGGGCTGCACCAGAAAAAAACAACGTATGTGTCTGACATAAAGATAGCAAATGAACAACAAAATTCCACAAAAGTGTAGTTCCCCTTTAAGGCTGAGCTTTTATGGCAAAAATCAGGATTAATTCAACCTTTACCTTGATTTCGATTACTCCACTCAACTACTACTCTCCATTTTAGTGAATGTCACCTCATCCTGTGCTTTTTAACTCCTGACTTTCTGTCATGTAATGACACAATTAGTACTGTATTTTAAGAAATCATTTTACAAGGGAGGAAAAAACCCAAAAATAATCAACAGGGAAGTTTTTCGTCAGTTAAAAGCTGTATATATTAGGGGTGTAACGGTACACAAAAATTTCGGTTCGGTATGTACCTCGGTTTAGAGGTCACGGTTCGGTTCATTTTCGGTACAGTAAGAAAACAACAAAATATACATTTTTGGGTTATTTATTTACCAAATTTGCAAAATCTTCCACCAAAAATATTTTTCTTAGTGGAATATTTGATTTAATAATTCATATTAACATTGATTTTGATTCAATATTATGTTTTGAGCAAAACAAAAAAAAACAGCTTTGTTTTATTAGTCAACATTGCAACTTTTTCTAAATTACATTTAACCTTTAAGCTTTTTTATTTCACTTTTGCTATGTTTTTGTTTATTTTAATAGTATTTTTAGAATGTGCCGTGGGCCTTTAAAACATTAGCTGTGGGCCGCAAATGGCCTCCGGGGCACACTTTTGACACCCCTGCTATAGATAATAAAACATTAAATCTGATAAATCTATGGATAAAAAGCAGAGCCTGGCGACGCATGCGTGTTTATCATAACTCTCTCTCTCTGTCTCTGCCCCTCCCTCACCAATGCTGCTGCGTGCACAATTTGTTTTGTTTTTAACCCCTTCTTAACCCTGAACGTACATTGAAAATACACGCAGCCCTAACTCAAAATGCCGGACATTTGAGGCATGTAAGAAACTCCGCCCTGACAGCTCCGCAAAAGAGGACATGTCCGGTGAAAAGAGGACGTATGGTCAGTCCATCGTAGCCCGTTAGCGGCTAGCATGCCGTGTGTTGTGCCTCGGTGTGCATTGTTTACACAACCTGCGTTACGCTACTTAATATGTCCGTGTGGGAACTTGTTCGGTACACCTCCGAACCGAACCGGAATACCCGTACCGAAACGGTTCAATACAAATACACGTACCAATACACCCCTAGTAAATATAGTGTAGAATTATTTGATTAATCACAGAGCACTCGCCAGCCTCCTCCCACCTCCACTGTGCCACAGCATCCTCCACTGTGATGCCTTGTCTCATGCACTCCCCCCTGCTCTGATGTCTACAAAAGAAAAATATGTCCGTGTTTATTTGTCCCATGGGCCACCATTACCGTATTTTTCGGAGTATAAGTCGTACCGGACAAAAATGCATAATAAAGAAGAAAAAAAACATATACAAGTCGCACTGGAGTATAAGTCGCATTTTTTGGGGAAATGTATTTGATAATATTTTTATTTTTTTGTCATAAAAAAATACAATCATGTGTGCTTACGGACTGTATCCCTTGCAGACTGTATTGATATATAATGTAGGAACCAGAATATTAATAACAGAAAGAAACAACCCTTTTGTGTGAATGAGTGTAAATGTTGGGAGGTTTTTTGGGTTGGTGCACTAATTGTAGGTGTATCTTGTGTTTTTTATGTTGATTTAATTAAAAAAAACATGTTTTTTAATTTTATTTTATTTCTTGTGCGGCCCAGTACCAATCGATCCACAGACCGGTACCGGTTGGGGACCACTGCACTAGGCCACTGAGTATGTGAAAGTTAATTAAAGTAATAATATGCTGGATAAATTGCTGTATTAGTGTAATATATTTGGAAGAGTTGTAATCTTCTAATGGCTGTTAAGTAGAGGAGACACGGTGTGGATCTAAGAGAGATTTATTTTTCAAACTCACAATTAAGCAAATGTGCCACAGCATCAATTCTGGTCTTTCAACAATCACTATTTGTTCAGAATTGAGATATATATGCATATATTATATATAGCCTATTATTTGTGCACTATTGACAAGTGATGCACTGACAACTTTGTTGTGACGTAGCTCGCCCAACGCTGATGGAAAAAGTCACATTCAGGTCACATTGCGTTTAGACTGCAGTCCCATTTGAAAAGATCAGATTCTGATGTGGCCTGAATCTGATGCCAAACTATCCAATTTGAAGCATTTAGATGGCATAAAAAAAATCTGATCTGTGTCACTTGAGGGCAAAAAACTAAATCAGATGTGGTGTGCATAGTAAACGTGGTCTAGATGTCAAAACTAAAATCTCCTGCTACTTTTGTCTCCAAACATAATCCTAAAATAAGACTGGTGCAGGTGCAGGAGACTTTGACCCGCTAAGAGGGAAAGCTTGAAGAGTGTTGAAAAGCCGCTCTGAACTCTTCCTGCGTATAATTAAATAGCACTGCGGCAATGAAACACAGGAACATGACAGCCTGTTCCTGTGCACTCAGTACAGACAGACTGTGACAGGAACAAACCTGTTCTGCTGTACTCACACTAACATGCAGTATTTTACATCTCCTTTACACTCTCTGAAGCATCCATACATGTTCTATACCTCTGATCCTCATTAGTTCACAGGTGACTGGGTGACCAGGGTCCACCTAATAACGGACACAGACTAACAAGCATTCATACTCACAGCTATGCACAAGCTAGAGCACATAGTTACCCTAACATGCAGGGAGAAGCTGGAATATCCTTAAGTTTTCTACACCTTACATAAGCATGGGGAGAACATGTAAACCACACAAGGTTCTCTCACCTGTCACTGAGGACGGCTCCCTCGGCTTCAGGAGGAGCAATGGACAACTGGAAGGGTGTGTTGAAGTAATGCTGCTGCTCGTCGGATCGGTGAACCACCTCCCCTTCACGGACCACCAGGAAGCCAGAATCCCCCAAGTTGGCCGTGTGCAGCTGGTGACTGTGGCCGTCCAACACCACGATGCAGGCTGTGCTACTGCCTGCACACACACATGGAACACAGCAGCTACATTTCACAGCAAATATTGAAACAGCGGAACCAACTTGATCTGGGTTTGTAATCTGAGGTAAATGTTGCGGCAAAGGCTTGAAGGTCTATTCAGGGTTTGTACACTTGACATGTTTGGTTAAACACAACTGTGGTGCAATTCCTCACACTGTTTCCCGTGCATTCATTTGTTTGTGGTGGCATGCCACAATTAGATTTGATCCGCCACAGAATTTTTTTATTTTATTTTATTGTTTTTAAATCTAGAGTGTGATTAATCTGATTTTTATAATATTGTGACAGAACTACCGTAATATATTTATTTTTTAGATTTGGAGTGTCGCTTGGGACTTTGTGTAGCAACTCCATACAGTGGATAGCATCTACAAACTCCACTTACACAAATACTACATTTGACATGGACTATAAACACATCTGTTAAATCAATATAGTGATATGTTAGATCAGTGTTTTTCAACCACTGGTGTGCCTTGGGAGATTATGTAGTTTCACCTATTTGGGTTAAAAAATTTTTTTTGCAAACCAGTAATTACAATCCGCAAATAATGTGCCGTTGTTGAGTGTCGGTGCTGTCTAGAGCTCGGCAGAGTAACCGTGTAATACTCTTCCATATCAGTAGGTGGCAGCCGGTAGCTAATTGCTTTGTAAATGTCAGGAACACGTCGTGATCACAATATGCAGACGACAGCGGGAGGCAGTGTGCAGGTAAAAAGGTATCTTAATGCTTAAACCAAAAATAAACAAAAGGTGAGTGCCCCTAAGAAAAGGCATGGAAGCTTAGGGATGGCTATGCTAAACAAAACTAAAACTGAACTGGGTACAAAGTAAACAAAAACAGAATGCTGGACGACAGCAAAGACTTACTGTGGAGCAGAGACGGCGTCCACAAAGTACATCCGAACATGACATGACAATCAACAATGTCCACACAAGGAAGGTGAAAACAAACTGAAATATTCTTGATCGCTAAAACAAAGTAGATGTGGGAAATATCGCTCAAAGGGAAGACATGAAACTGCTACAGGAAAAACGAGAAAAAGCCACCAAAATAGGAGTGCAAGACAAGAACTAAAACACTACACACAGGAAAACACAAAAAACCTGCAATTAAGTCACGGCGTGATGTGACAGGTTTTGACAGTAGTTTGAGACAATCGCTACCGTATTTTTTGGACTATAAGTCGCAGTTTTTTTTCATAGTTTGTGTGTGAAATTATTAACACATTACCGTAAAATATCAAATAATATTATTTAGCTCATTCACGTAAGAGACTAGACGTATAAGATTTCATGGGATTTAGCGATTAGAAGTGACAGATTGTTTGGTAAACGTATAGCATGTTCTATATGTTATAGTTATTTGAATGACTCTTACCATAATATGTTACGTTAACATACCAGGCACGTTCTCAGTTGGTTATTTATGCCTCATATAACGTACACTTATTCAGCCTGTTGTTCACTATTCTTTATTTATTTTAAATTGCCTTTCAAATGTCTATTCTTGGTGTTGGCTTTTATCAAATAAATGTCCCCCAAAAAATGCGACTTATACTCCAGTACAACTTATACATGTTTTTTTATTTCTTTATTGTGCATTTTCGGCCGGTGCGACTTATACTCCGGAGCGGCTTATACTCCGAAAAATACAGTATGTAAAGCAGAAAAAAGAAGTCCCCCAAAAATCCGAGGTGCAAATGGTGAACCACAAATAGGCGAGGTCCACTATAGAAGCCAAAACCCATACAAGACCTTCAACCCATACAAGACCTTCAAACTTATCTGAGCAATAAAATTAGATGTTACAGCACACAAATCCTTGTGCTTATCACCAATATTATGACAAGAGTTATGGTTTATGAACAAGGACATAACCAGGATATAAAAGCTACAACTTATTAAGTCTGTACCCGTCCTTCAAGGACACAAATATATTCAGTTTATAGAATTGGAAATCCCACAATTTAGAAGAAACACGAGCCGTGCAGCCACACCCTACTGGTGACTGACTCATCCACCATAATATTTGTAATGTGGAACAAACCTTCAAAAATCCGTGGCTGTGACTCACTCTCTTCTGTGGTTTTGTACAACCACAAGTGTACAGCACACTTTGTTACTATGTTCAAGCACACATCAGTGTCAGGAAGCGGAATTCAGGCCCCTTTCAAAAAGTATTTCTCAAAAAAAGCAACTAACGACAAATCTGTTGACTTTTCCTGTTCTTATTGGACACTTTTGGAGACAAACATGAGAGCACCTATTGTGCTTCCACACAAGCAGGGCAGGGGTCCTGGTGTCAGCCCCCCACTCACAAAGCACTCATATGTAGATATCGATTGCTGAAAAGTATCATATGGATTTGAATAGAGCACCGTCAGACATCTGCTCTGTGATTAGCCAGTGATTAGGACGACTGGGATGTACCTTATCGAAAGGTCAACTGCCGAGCCCAACCTGACCTCCCAGAGCATAAAATGATTTGTATTGTCCAACACAATAATGCCTGGACTTCATGATGGACCTGAATGTATTATATTTACATTTTACGAGGCAAAGATCGCAGACAAGACATAATGGTGATTTTCCTATGGACTTCGGGCCTCATCAAGATCATCAGGACTCCTCTTCCTCCTATCCAGGAGATCGCAAAAAGCCGCTGCCTGACCAGGGCTCAGAAAATCTGCAGACTCCTCCCACCCCCACCAAGGACTGTTTTCACTGCTGGACTCTAGAAAGAGGTTCCGCAGCCCCCGTAGCAGAACCTCCAGGTTCTGTAACAGCTTCTTCCCTCAGGCCGTAAGACTCTTGAACGCATCATAATAATCCCCTCAATTCCCCCCAAAATTGGATTAACTGGCTGGAATATAAAGACAATATAACATACATCCATAAACGTGGATGCATATGCAGAAGTGCAATATATTTATCTGTACAGTAATCTATTTATTTATATCTGCACCTTATTGATTTTTTATTCTGCACTACCATGAGCTAATGCAACAAGATTCCATTCTTATCTGTACTGTAAAGTTCAAATTTGAATGACAATAAACAGGAAGTCTAAGTCTAAGTCATCTATTAAAGGGTTGCGTTTATTAAAACATGTGCAAACTTCATAGCACATGCAAAGCTGATCTACTAAACTTGTGCGCAGAGGATTGCGTCTCTTAAGTGAACAGAATAAGGAGCACAATTTATTTAGGGTGTCTGTATTCATGAATATGTAGAATATAAGCTGATCATCAGAACACTCACAATACTGGGAGGGCGAGATGCAAAATGCAACTATTTAGCACACGCAGTGTGATTTACTAAGACTAAAACTAATTTTGTGTCTTTATTTAGCACGTCTGAAAAGTAGGTGCAAATGGATAAAGTTACACACACAGCTGAGAGACAGAAAGCAATTTTGCTGCAGCTCTGTCTGTGCTATGAATGCTTGTCAACATATACGGACTGTTTAAAATACAAATATTACACATATTGTCTATTCAGCAATATCATTTTATAATTCTATAGCTGATGGATGACTTAAAGAGTTGATTAAAACTAATGTGTTTTAGTGTCTGTTGCTTGTTTTTTCATTCATAAGATATATCAATAACATATGTCCTATGTGGAAAAAAAATTATTGCAATAAGTACCGTATTTTTCTGACTACAAGTCGCAGGTTTTTTTCATAGTTTGGCCGGTGGTGCGACTTATACTCAGGAGCGACTTATGTGTGAAATTAACACATTACCGTAAAATATCAAATAATATTATTTAGCTCATTCATGTAAGAGACTAGACGTATAAGATTTCATGGGATTTAGCGATTAGGAGTGACAGATTGTTTGGTAAACGTATAGCATGTTCTATATGTTATAGTTATTTGAATGACTCTTACCATAATATGTTACGTTAACATACCAGGCACGTTCTCAGTTGGTTATTTATGCCTCATATAACGTACACTTATTCAGCCTCTTGCTCACTATTCTTTATTTATTTTAAATTGCCTTTCAAATGTCTATTCTTGGTGTTGGGTTTCATCAAATAAATTTCCCCCAAAATTTGGCTTATACTCCAGTGCGACTTATTTATGGTTTTTTTAGAGATGTCTGATAATATCGGCCGATAAATGCTTTAAAATGTAACATTGGAAAATATCGGTATCGTTTTGTTTTTTATCGGTATCGTTTTTTAAATTATTAAATCAACATAAAAAAACACAAGATACACTTACAATTAGTGCACTAACCCAAAAAACCTCCCTCCTCCATTTACACTCATTCACACAAAATGGTTGTTTCTTTCTGTTATTAATATTCTGGTTCCTAGATTATATATCAATATATATCAATACAGTCTGCAAGGGATACAGTCCGTAAGCACACATGATTGTGCGTGCTGCTGGTCCACTAATAGTACTAACCTTTAACAGTTAATTTTACTCATTTTCATTAATTACTAGTTTCTTTGTAACTGTTTTTATATTGTTTTACTTTCTTTTTTATTTAAGAAAATGTTTTTAATTTATTTATCTTATTTTATAATTTTTTTTAAAAAGGATCTTATCTTCACCATACCTGGTTGTCCAAATTAGGCATAATAATGTGTTAATTCCACGACTGTATATATATATATCGGTATCGGTAATTAAAGAGTTGGACAATATCGGATATCGGCAAAAAGCCATTATCGGACATCCCTAGTTTTTTTCCTTCTTTATTATGCATTTTCGGCCGGTGCGACTTATACTCTGGAGCGACTTATAGTCCGAAAAATACGGTAGTTTCCATTATAGACGCACCGCAATGACTGCTTTGAAAATGCTCATAAAAAGTGATACATCTCCGCTGCATGCTTGAATGCAAATGCCTCAGGCAGTACATGATCGAGTGTTTGTTTCATAGTAGGCGGTCTGCGCCACTTTTCAATTGTACATGTAGTCTTAGTAGCAACACGCCCACTAATAGCACACAAAATGGTATAGTTTGCACACACTGGTTAGCGCGTGGTATTTGGATCTTAGTAGACCAGGCCCTAAGTAGATGTGTTTTTCTCTTTTAAAAAAACAGTTTTAAATGCTTTGACCAAAGGAAGTGGATTGTGTGACTGGACTCACCCAGCAACGGCACTTTGTTCTGCAGCAACTCATAATAGCTGCTTGTAAGGACTCCCACGGGGTTGCTGGGAACAAAGCGTCCCTCCTTCACCAGGCGCTCACATGTCTTCATCAATGTCCCTGAAAACTGTGACGGGTCCACGCCATAGTCTCGCCAACCTCCTACTCCATCTGCCACACCTACAATCATACAAGGTCAATTAAGACTTCGTGAGAGTTTCATATGACATAAAATGATTTTCATTCGTGAGGTAAATGTTGTAAACACATGTGCAGGACTGACAGCTTGCTGCTGAAAGTTTTACTTATCACTGGATTAGATTAGTGATAATGATCTCATTTTAAGTCAGTCTAGAAAGATTGAAATAACTACGGTACTTTTGATACAGTATTCCTACAGACCAGGGATTCTTAAACAAGGGACCCCTAAGGATCTGCAAGCCATAGGTTAGGGTGGCTGCATTTTTTTTAAAGTTATGGTGCATGGTTAAAGCAATGCTTCTCAAATAGTGGGGCGGGTGAGACGTCAGGGGGTGCCTGAGAGGCAAGGGACTTCCAGTATTAGCATCCTTCTAAATTTTTTAACGATATATGAGCCTCCAGCTTGGTGGCAGCACTGCTCCAATTATTCAACAGGCTCACTGAGGAAATATGACGACGTAGTAGTAGTAGTAGTAGTAGTAGTAGTAGTGCTAGCAATTCAAAGAGTGGTTTGTATTTATAAACAAATATCAGGTTCTCAATCATACTTCAATTCATAGGGGGCATTATGTGGCAAGGGGAGGCATGACAAAAATAATAAAGAAGCGCTGGGTTAAAGCAACCACAAGGCCAATAAAAACACATGTTTATGTTTAGGATGGATCATGGCACCATGTTGCATCGCAATGAAAACTAGCACTTATGTAGTAGTCCCCCCTTACTTTTACACTTAGATATTACATTTCTCTGGTGCATGCATATTCAACTGAATTGTTCTGAGGGCCACATTTCCAGAAAGCTAAGGACCAGGGGCCTGGCGTGTAGAAGTGGGTGGTTGCATCAGCTCTGCTCTTTTAATGTCTTTAATGTCATTTGTGTTATTTGATGTTTCCCTATGGCTATGAGGTTTTTTTCTCATTGGGCCCCGGTTTAGACTGAATTTTTTCCCCCCCCTGACCGCCTGACCCCCTAGCATTTACCCGTTTCTCACCTATTTTGTAAGGGCCGCCAGATGTTTGGCAGACCCGTCAGCAATCCTGTTCTGTCTCCCTGTAATGTTTGTCTGCTCTTGTATGGGATTGTTCTGAAAATCTTAATTTCCCCCCGGGGATTAATAAAGTATTTCTAAATCTGATCTTCCTTAACCATTATGTTGATTTTGAGAACCAGCATCTTCTGTAGTGGACATTTGTTTTTGGTCTATTTTTTTGTCACAGGTAAAACATTCTGAAAAAAATAGCCCTATTATGCAATGGACACTAGCCTTTAGGAGGTTCTAATGTCAATACAAGGATCCGGCAATGTGTTTACACCCCTCTAGGTACTTCTATACAACAGGAGCACTCATGTTTTTAACATTTGCTGGAAAAAATGGTGGTCTGGTGGATAACTGATGGTGACAGTTCAACCCTGGTAACAATTATTACATTTCCATTTAATTACCTGTAATTGCCAGTACTTTTAAAGAATATTCCCAGAAAGGCGAGATGCAGTGGAGTTGGTCTTGTCCTCTGACCATACATGGTCTTCTCTGCAGTTTGCCAGAAAACTGCTGGCCTGCTTTATAACAAGGCAAACCTCCAAATACAACATGTACTCTATTGGGGGAATTAAGTAAGTATTCCTTACTTAATTAAAGCTTGATCATATTACACCTATACTGGCTCACCTGCACTGGCTTCCTGTGCACTTAAGATGTGACTTTAAGGTTTTACTACTTAGGTATAAAATACTAAATGGTCTGGCTCCATCTTTTCTTGCTGATTGTATTGTACCATATGTCCCGGCAAGAAATCTGCGTTCAAAGAACTCCGGCTTATTAGTGATTCCCAGAGCCCAAAAAGCCCTTTGAGACACCCGTGATTTAGGGCTATATAAATCATCTTTGATTGATTCCTTGTTTTTCAGTGGAGAACTCGCACTCGGGTATCAACTAGCAATGGCAATGGTGGCATGAACTCTCATAGGCACTAATTTTATAGTTTAGCACCTCTCTGTGTGCAATTTTTACTTTCCACCCACAGCCTGAATGCTTCTGTATATATGCATATAGTATAATATTTAATATTTCAACAACACATTCAGAACATTCGTTCTCAGGACCGTATATTTAATATTTAGAATTCAGAACTGGACTGTGCACCTTACCTCCTTTTGCACTATTTATTTTCTTTCCTTCCTATGTTTTGCATATTTATAGACTGCCGCACTGATACTTGAGTTGCTTTTAATCTCATTGTACCTGTGTATAGTGACAATAAAAGGCATTCTATTCTATGTACTACTAAACGGGATCCATCAGGTCGCTCAGTATTAGAACTGACTGAGAACACGGTTTTAAAACAATGGAGGTAACATTTCCTGTTGCATTGGGGTTTGTGGTGCGTTTAAGTGCACGGAAAAGGCAGATTCTAAACACCCGTCAACAGATCTAAACAAGTCATTTTTTTTAACCACCAGTGCCTCCATGGAAATGCCCCCCCTCTACCTCAAAGAACTGCTCACCCCCAAATCCTCCAGACGACACCACCGCTCCGGACCGACTAACCTAACCTAAAAAAGGCTTAAAAACCCTTTTTAAAAAAGTATATTTTTAGATATATGCGTGCTCGTGCTAGTTTTTATTTTTCTTTATTTTTATTATTTTTTTTTTTAATACACTGTAGCTGTCAGAATAATTGTATCTAAGTTATCACAAAACTTTGTGTCACACTGAGTTTCCCGGCGAGAAGACAAAAGCTGTCTTTGAACCTACCAAGAAGAAGGCTTGTAAAACTCCACTGTGTAGGATGGGAAGCAACATGAAGGTGTTCTGTTTTCTTTCATGTATTGTAATCCACAGAAAGATATTGTTTTGACCGAAGAACTACAAAGCGAAGAGGAAGCAGGAACCGACTTCTTCTTTGAACTCTTTTTACGACCTTTTGTTTGAACTGTTCTGTAACCAAAGGCGATGGCTGTTTACGACCCACCTCCCTTAGAAACAGCTGTTGCCATGTAATCAGGGAAAGTCCAAATAAAAGAGGGGGCGTACAATCTTTCGCCAGAGCTTGCTGGGAGACTGTACAAGAGTTTTACCAATTTTATTTTGTTACACACAGTCAAACTGGTTTTTAAATGCTTGGATAACTCTGCTCCCCAATTGCTCTGCAAGGCAATCACAAGACTGCAAAGTGGTACCAGATCTACCACCCGAGCAACGTCAAAAGGCAACTGTTGCGTTCCATTCCGTAGAACATCTTTTGCCCAGACTGCCTTTTCAATAAAAGGACCACAACTATGGAACTCTCTACCTGACACTTTGAAAAGTATACCTGCACTTGTCACTTTCAAAAAACAAACAGAATTATGGCTAGTTGAGCAACAATCATGTTCCCATGTTTAGTTTTTACTAATTGGTTTTTATCTAGTCTGCACTTTGTCTGTTTTATTATTATTATTGGCTTTTATCTAGTTTGCACTTTGTCTGTATTATTTCTATTATCATTATTATCGACTCATCTTTGCCTTATTCTATTTTTTATTTTTCTATTTTTATGATGTTGGATCTGTGTTGTTGTTGGGGACAAGTGTTGTAAATTAGCTTTGGCTACAAACACTATGATGCATACATTGGATAACTGTTTCAGATGTCTATGTTTTTGTATCTGTCCCTATTTCAAATAAACCTCTATAACAGCCCAGACGTTTCTCCTCAAATTGAGCCAAATGTAACTGTGTGTCTGTTTAATTCATTGCTTCTTGTCTTGTTTAATAGAGGTCATCAGTGTTTGAACCTGACAGTAGCACTTTGAGGTTGTTTGCTCAATGTAAAGTGCTATTTACAAATAAAATCTATTATTATTATCATTATTAACAAGGGGTTCGTACAAAACGCGTTCCCGTTAAAAATCCAGTGATAACAATTAATGATCAAATATGACTTAATTTCCTTAGACTCTGTCAAACCTACTCATAACAGGGATGATTTAACAGGTTATATTTAAGCCTTGACGTCGGCGTGTGCTTTTACAAGTGTTTTCTCGGGACTCTGAATCAAACACACACTTAAATACAGTTTTATAAAAGAACAAAAGGCAAACATTTGGAACAAAGCAGCTACTCACCTAAAACATCGGCAGATTTGTGCCTGGCGATGAAGCAGGCGTCGTCTCCATAGCACATTCCTTTCTTCAAAATGCCTTTACGGAAGTCCTTGCCGAAGCCGCAGCTCGCAGTCACCAGGCTGTAGTCGCGGCTGTCCGTCTGAGAGAGTCCGCCGATGACAGCCCTGGCCAGGAGTCTACCGTACGACAGCACGGACAACATCCCCCACGGAGCCGCTTCTTCCACGGAGGGCGACCAAGCTAGCAGCCGCCGTGCTTAGCTTAGCTTCGACGTTAGCGCGTTATGTCGACTCGCTGTAGCGGAAGGTGTTTTCTACCAATAGTATTAAAAAAAAGAAAAGTCTTACTCTTACGGTATAAACGCGGTTAAAAATGTCAGGAAAACGTGACTACTTCCCCCGCGGAAGGCTGTGAATTGTCGGCTCTCAGTTGCCGCTGCCATGCTAGCGGCGCCTTTGAGACGTACAGCTGCTCGAGCGCGGATCAGCAGGCGCGGTCTTGTGACTTCTCTGACGTCATCGTCCTTACGCAACCTTCCACTCCATATAAGGACATGGTGCGCAAAGTGCTGCCTTGGGCCGTTATTTACGCCTTCCAGCTCGTTTTTTTGCGTTAATAATTGTATATCGTGAAGTGATTTATATTTATATAGCGATTTTTCTCTAGTGACTCAAAGCACTTTTTACATAGTGAAACCCAATATCTAAGTTACATTTGAACTAGAGATGTCAGATATTATCGGCCGATAAATGCTTTAAAAAATGTGATATCTGAAATTATCGGTATCGGTTTCAAAAAGTAAAATTTATGACTTTTTAATACGCCGCTGTGTACACGGACGTAGGGAGAAGTACAGAGCGCCAATAAACCTTAAAGGCACTGCCTTTGCGTGCCGGCCCAGTCACAAAATATCTAAGACTTTTCACACACGAGTGAATGCAATGCATACTTGGTCAACAGCCATACAGGTCACACTGAGGGTTACCGTATAAACAACTTTAACACTGTTACAAATATGCGCCACACTGTGAACCCACACCAAACAAGAATGACAAACACATTTCAGGAGAACATCCGCAGCGTAATTCAACATAAACATGACAGAACAAATACCCAGAATCCCTTGCAGCACTAACTCTTCCGGGACGCTACAATACACCCCCCCCCCTAACCCCGCCCACCTCAACCTCCTCATGCTCTCTCAGGGAGAGCATGTCCCAAATTCCAAGCTGCTGTTTTGAGGCATGTTAAAAAAAAAAAAGGCACTTTGTGACTTCAATAATAAATATGGCAGTGCCATGTTGGCATTTTTTTTTCCATAACTTGAGTTGATTTATTTTGGAAAACCTTGTTACATTGTTTAATGCATCCAGAGGGGCATCACAACAAAATTAGGCATAATAATGTGTTAATTCCATGACTGTATATATCGGTATCGGAATCGGTAATTAAGAGTCGGACAATATCGGCATATCGGATATCGGCAAAAAAGCCATTATCGGACATCTCTAATTTAAACCAGTGTGGGTGGCACTGGGAGCAGGTGGGTAAAGTGTCTTGCGCAAGGACACAACGGCAGTGACTAGGGTGGCGGAAGTGGGAATCGAACTTGGAACCCTCAAGTTGCTGGTACGGCCTCTCTACCAACAGAGCTATACCGCCCCAATTATTACACTATCTAGCTTGGTCAATAAACAAAAAAATAAATGTGGATATTTTGATCAGAAAGCTAAGCATGTACATACTGTACTGACTTGCATTGGATTGGCTTAAACATCTTTAATGTATAAAATGTATCAAAGTGCACCCTTGCATCCTTATTTTTCTATATGTGGCCATCAGTAAAGATATTCTATAAGGACTCTTAATACTAAAATAATTATGCAAACATATACACCAGTTAAATACAGGTTCCAACAAATGCCTTAAACATTATACTTTGTATCCATCCATCCATTTTCTACCGCTTGTCCCTTTTGGGTTCGCGGGGGGTGCCGGAGCCTATCTCAGCTGCATTCGGGCGGAAGGCGGGTTACACCCTGGACAAGTCGCCACCTCATCACAGGGGCAACACAGATAGACAGACAACATTTACACACTAGGGACCATTTTTAGTGTTGCCAATCAACCTATCAATCAATAATGTTTACTTGTATAGCCCTAAATCACGAGTGTCTCAAAGGGCTGCACAAGCCACAACGACATTCTGGGCTCAGATCCCACATCAGGGCAAGGAAAAACTCAACCCAATTGGATGACAATGAGAAACCTTGTGAGAGAGTCCAGTCCATAGTGGATCTAACATAATAGTGAGAGTCCAGTCCATAGTGGATCTAACGTAATAGTGGGAGAGTCCAGTCCATAGTGAATCTAACATAATAGTGATTGAACTCAGGACTACTCAGGACCTTCGTATTGTGAGGCACACGCACTAACCCCTGTTCCACCGTGCTGCCTATATTAAAAAGTATTCATGGATGATGCTAAGTGTTTCATCCAGCAGTATCAGTTTTAAAATACAGAACATGTTGACGACTCAACATTCAATAAAGAGCCCCCCCCTTAAATACACTCAAAGTTTATTAGAAAGATTTAAACATTACAAGAGTGCTCCTTTCTTCATATAATTTAGTACAACACGGGCTTAAAAATGTGAAGAGGTGAATGAGTCTGTACTAAACTTGAAGTAGTTATAGTCGACTGGTGTTTGTGATGCTCGCCGTTGTTTCTGGCTATTAACAGCCTTTACTGACAGTGAAGAAATAAAACAATGAAAAACATGACATGACAAAAGGAACTGCTTGAACTGTGCACCGCTTTAAACAAGGCATTCCTGTGCATAAGTAGCATTATTGTTACATTTGTCCTGATTCAACAGTCATGTGGCAAAGTCTAGCTGCAAAATGGAGTGCAAAACACCTGAGGTTTTCATGGTGACATACAAATTCACCCCTGTGGACAACAACTCAATATTTTGCTTTCCTAAGGTGAGAGTGGAAATCTTTTCAGTACTGGCAACATTAAGGTTAACCAATCCCTCAAACGATGGGGACAACAGAAGAACAACAAATCCTTTTATTTCTTTGCTTGCTTGGTGACCATATTGCGAGGGGGAGTGACGGGACGGCTGCCGTTGGGCTTCTTCTTCTCGGCTGGTTTCAAAATCTACAAGTTCAATACACAAAGTTATACAATTGATTTCATATGTACACTTCTTAATCACTTGGCACTGTCTGCAAAATAGTTGTTTAATGTATCCTTTCTTATTAGCAGTAAGTAAGGAGAGATGTTGGTGAAGACAGCTTGGTCTGTATCTCCATTCACAAATGTCACAAAGTGATGTAGGGCAAAATGCAGTACACTGTCAGTACTCAGATGTTGCACTCAAAACATCCAAAATGGGTAATGTGCAGTGACAGACAATAGTCAACATTTTGACTACATAGCCGAAAAAGAGGAACCAACTAGAGTGGTTGCAATTCCCTTTTTAAAGGAGAGAATAAAAATAGAAAGGTCAATATTGGAATCATAACGTCTAGGGAGTGCGCAATGACAGTAATGGATTTGGGCCAGCACTACACTGTCACACACTTAGGAACTAAGTACTTATTAAAGTGTACTGAAGGAAGTATTCCACTTGAGGCACAGTTATGTGCAATGTTTGTAAACAGACGGTATGGAAAAACCTGGGCAAAATTTAGGCTTAACTTTTTGTCAATCACCAAATCATATGAAAAGTAGGGCATAAAAAATCCAAGGTACCGCTGGGCTTCCATCAGTGCACTTCAATATACAGTAGGGGTGTAACGGTACACAAAAATTTCGGTTCGGTACGTACCTCGGTTTAGAGGTCACGGTTCGGTTCATTTTCGGTACAGTAAGAAAACAACAAAATGTACATTTTTTGGTTATTTACCAAATTTGTAAAAAATGGCTTTATCCTTTTAACATTGGGAACACTATAATAATTCTGCCCACGTTAATCAACATTAAACTGCCTCAAGTTGTTGCTCAGATTAAATAAAATGACACAACTTTTCTTCTACATATAAAAAGTGCAACATTAAACAGTTTCAAGTCAACTCATCATGCTTAATTTATTACAGCATTTGGGAAGTCTGTAGTTGATTTATTATGTAAATGTTCTATTTTTATCAACATGTGATAGCAGGGACCCTGCCATTCAAAACTAGGCTGCTGCATTACTAATGATTAATGTAACTATAGCTGAAAAAAAAATACTACAATAGCAAAAGGAGAGACTATTCATCCCTGAACACTATCGAGTTCATGTAGGCTTAATGATGCAGTTACATTATTATATCAACTATCAGAGACAGAAACTCTTCATTTAACATAATGTCCTTTTTTGCTGCTTCAACACAGCTCAATCAACACAGAAAAAGGTAAAGTGAAATAACAGACAGGGCTTTGCTGTCCGTAACACACACACACCGCAAAATGAGCTAACGTTACGCTAAAAGCGAATTAGCCTTCACCTCAAGCCAGGACTGCGAGCGAGCTGAAGCTGCCGTTTATGTTTCTAGAACGTCAACGTGCTCATAGTGATGTTACTAGTAGTTGACTGGGAGGTGTTTATTATCATTTGGGGGGAGTCCGCTGCCTGATGCTTACCTGCTAAACACCTACCTGCTCATCATGACGCTGGAGCAATGACTACATGCACTTAATACGCACTGCTGATTGGCTGTTACCGCTCTGAATACGCACTGCTGATTGGCTGTTACCGCTGAGTGTGTAACCAATCAGATGGTTGTGTGGGTGGGACAATGCTGGGTGCTGCAGAGTACTGACAGAGACAGGCAGAACGAAGCGGAGCAGCTTCTTAAGACTTTAGCTTAGGAGGCTACATAACACGTTCGTGTGGAAACTCGTTCGGTACACCTCCGAACCGAACCGAAACCCCCTACCGAAACGGTTCAATACAAATACAGGTACCGTTACACCCCTAATATACAGTGTACACTGTACTCGTAATGGTTTAGTGCTGTTATCTATCGATAATCGATTACTTGCCCACTTCTTACTTTACCCATTTCCAAAATTAATTCACATTTCAGCAGCTTTAAGAGTGTAGGAACACACACGATCAAACAAAGGTTTAGGAGAAAAATGCTACAAAAAATATTTTAAAGTTTGGTAGTCCCTCCTGCCTTCATTACGTAGCCAATGGTAAGTGTTGAGGTTAGTGTACAGTACTGTGCACTCACCAGTTTGTGTCTTTTGACTTCCTGGTAGTGACAGTGCACTGCATTTTGCAGTATTTCTTACTTAGGTGTGAACAAATACATTTAAAAGACTTCACTTCTGCTGCAACTGAATCCATATTTTCTAAAAAAAATAATAAGGTCCCTCACCTGAAAAGAGCACATGAGGGTTTCATCCACACTCATCATGGCACCGGCATTGTCAAACTCCCCACAATAATTAGGCGCAGAGAAAAGAGTCACAAGCTGCCTTTTTGCAAAAAACTCATAGCCGTCCTCAACAACCTGTATAAGACAACATATCAAATTAGGGCTGGACGATTATGGCAAAAATATATAATCACAATTATTTTGATTGATATTGTAATGATGATTAATTATATTATTATTCAATAATTTAAAAAAAAAGTATTTACTTTAAACAGGTAAAAAGACATAAACCACAACAAGTAAAATAGCAATAATACATTTAAACAATAGCAATATAAAAAAAAAAAATACAATTATTTTTTTTCCATTTGTTTTTAATTCAGTTTTTTACCTTTTACACTTATTTTACCACCATAGAGTGTGTGCTTTTTGTGTCAAATACAATTGTATAAAATGTTTCTTAATTAAATACAAAAATCCTCACATTTATTGGTGCGATACATCTTTAGACAATTTTGACCAATATTTTAGGTCAAGTATAATAATTGTGGAATTGTATCAATAAGGGCTTTAAATACACTATGCTTGTGTAAGGTTCTTTTTTAAAACCTTATTTTGTTAGCGCGGTCAGACCGGACGTAGCGCACCTGGCTATTATAGTGAAGTTGGAAGTGTGCTGTGCTGCTGTTCTCAGCTTGACGAGTAAAGAAAGGACTGAAAAATAAATACATAAATAAATAAAAAACTGTGGCCACAAATCCCAAGTTGCAGCTACTCTCCTGTTTGTACGTTAATGTTACATCAATGATGTCGTTCACAACAACATGAGATGCAGATGAGATGTGTTGTGGGTTTATGGATTCTTCTTCCTAGCTTTAGCTTCGTAGTTTAGCCGCTGTTTCAAGTGAATGTCTCAACATTGTTTAAGTTCAGGATGTGTTACGGGGCTGAATGAGCGTTCCCGGACGTATTATTTCCCCAAACAAATTTCACTTCTCACAGCGACAGCAATTTAGTCACATTTATGTCAATTTCCCTGATATTGTTTTGTATTTATCAGTGGATTTGCTTGACGGAAATCGTATGCCTTACTTTTTTAGTTGAGTCTAGGGCTGCAACTAACGATTAATTTTATAATCGATTAATCTGTCGATTATTACTTCGATTAATAATCGGATAAAAGAGACAAACTACATTTCTATCCTATCCAGTATTTTATTGAAAAAAAACCAGCATACTGGCACCATACATATTTTGATTATTGTTTCTCAGCTGTTTGTAAATGTTGCAGTTTATAAATAAAGGTTTAGTTAAAAAACAAACAAAACAAAAAACAAAACCTCTGCGCATGCGCATAGCATAGATCCAACGAATCGATGACTAAATTAATCGGCAACTATTTTAATAATAGATTTTAATCGATTAGTTGTTGCAGCCCTAGTTGAGTCCAGTGATCGTTAATTATCACTGTGTCAAATAAAAAGTAGTAACCATTAAAGGTGGGAATCTTTGAGGACCTCACGATTCGATTATGATTATCAAGGAGCTACAATTCGATTAAAAATCTGTTACTGATGGATCTTTAATTTATGTATTATGCAGTTTTACATTTCTTTTCATTTCACTAAATAAGCGTTTATCACTAGAAACTTAAAAAAACTATTTATTTATAGTGAGAAACAGTAAAATTAATTCCCACATTTATTAAATGAATGAAAATGTGTGCAAAACTGGACCATAAGTGCCCAATAGTAAAGGAAATGGTCGGATCTCTCGGTGAGGCGGCTCGCTGCAGTCAGCCAAATTTTTAGAACTGTTTGCATTACTTTATTTACAATAAATAATAAATTATCGATGTTTACTAATTGATTTTATAATTGTCCATGTCTGAATTGCATGCATCTAAAAAACAACCACCTCGAGTAACCATGGTGAGATCCCAAACTTCTAGTAGACGTTGTCTTTTTTCAACTCATACGCCGGAATTTGCATGCATTTTGCACAGCCCATTGATCATTTTTTTTAGCTTATTATATTTTCATGATCGTGAGAAGCCACAATTGAAATTGAAATCAAAATTCGATTAATTGTCCAGCCCTATATCAAATGAGATATGACCTTTGAATATACAAAATACTAAAAGCATTTGGCGAGCACAGCAGGCTCTGGTGTTTAAAGAACTAAAAGTTTGTTAAATCTGCAAAGTGGAAGCAGATCAAGGGTGACTGTTACAAAAATGGGGTTTAGTGAATGTCAGCACAGGGCAAATTCCATCTGTATTTTACTAAAATAGGTGACTCTCATTACCTGATGGGCACGACAGATGAGATCCAGATCATGCTTGTGCAAAAACTTGGCAACCACCTCTGAGCCAAAAGTAAACGAGACACCTCGGTCATTCTCGCCCCAACCCAAAACATCTTTGTCTGGATCAGACCAGAGCAAATCACAGAGCAGGCCCTGGTCTGGTACGTCAGTGGGTCGCATGATGCGTCTGATCTGCTCCATGGACTGAAGGTCAGGTGAAAGTCCTGTACAAAACAGCAAACAAGTACAAATAAACACTCTGACGTTGACGGTGCAGACATTTGGTTGACGCAAAGCAAATGAACATGGTTGATGTCATCAGCGCGACTACTTAGGAACATTTGTTCTGAAAACAAATTGCAGGGAATTGTTAGCATTAACAAAGTGTCCATTCTTGTCAGCCCTTCAAGGCAATTAAACATCTTTCTGATTAACACGTACAACAGAGCAAGAACGAAATTCAATTTTCATTATTTCTTTTCACAGTCGTGAAGTCAACAAAAGTAGCATTACAGTGGAATCTGTTAAGTCGACAGAACATTTGTAACCCAAGTTTTATTTCCATAAAAAAATCTGAAGTATTTATGTAGTGCAACTTCCTCGTTTACTCTGTATAAATAACAGCAACACAATTATTGTTTAGTTACACAGCGTCACATTGACAGTCTGTTCAGTGCAATGTAAGCTTCAAAATAAAAGCATGGCCATATTAACCAGGATTATTCTGCAACAGCAACTAACTGAATGCATCGATTACATTGTTTTTGTTAACCACAGTAAGAAAGGTCTGTGCATGTACAAACTATTTATCATTGCCATTGTAGTCATGACTTTAACAAAATTACTGCAGCGGCTCTGTTAAATATCTATCCCAGCTGCACTCGGGCAGAAGGCAAGGTACAAGTCGCCATTTGAAAAAATTATTGAAACAAAAAATTAACACAAACGGAGGAAAACCATGTCAATAAAGTTTAGTAGGTTCAAAAATTCTTCATCATCACCAATTTCTGGATGTCTTTGGCCTATGTCAAAGGTAAACGTGCACACAATAGCTCATTTAGATTAGGTCAACTAGAGTCGGCCGGTCCGATTGAAGTCAGCATATGCAGTTTTCACTGTACTTTGCTTCTCTAGAGATTCGCCAGATGCTTACTTTCCGAAAATAACTCACATTTTCAAAACAAACCCCTTGCATGTTATTGCTTATGACATTTTCACTTGTTTGAAATGTCACCAACAATTATTTTTCTTTAAAAGAACTCCACTTCATCATCTGCAACACGCTCTAGTTCATCAGGTTTGTACTTTAAATATTTACTTTAGGCTCTGACAGCAACATACCTCCATGACAGCAAAATATCTTTTCATCCACGATCGCCGCAATTGGGAGGCAGTTAAAACAGTCAGTAAAAGTCTTCCAGAGTTTGATGTTGTACCTTCTTTTACCTGCAACATTAAAATGAAAACAATTCCAATAAATCATTCACTGAAAGCAATAACACAAGTAGGTCATTCTACTGAGACGACTGACAAAACAATTAACAGCGGTACCTAATTTTTCATTTTTTCAGTATCTTTTCGTTTTAATCCAAAACCAAATCGTACAAAGTTTGGGCGTTTGAAAACCGAGGCACCATTGTAAATTTGATAACTTACTTACACTCATCATAAAAACCATATATTCTGTTGATTGAAGCACACTCGTGGTTTCCCCTCAACAGGAAGAAGTTCTCTGGGTATTTAATTTTGTAGGCAAGCAAAAGACAGATGGTTTCCAGAGATTGCTTGCCCCTGTCCACGTAGTCTCCCAAAAACAAGTAGTTGCTCTCCGGAGGGAAGCCCCCATATTCAAACAGTCTCAGCAGATCGTAATATTGCCCATGGATGTCGCCTGAAAAAGACAAATAATGAGATCATTCTTCTGGGGTTATAGTCATCTCTTTTGAGAGGAAAAGAAAGTAGGGATGCTTATTCAATGAGTGTACCCAAACACATTGTACATTGTATTAGGGATGCAACGGTTTAAAAAATCTCACAGTAGAATATTATCATGGAATTAAGGCCATGTTGAGGCTAAAATGTTCTAATCATACAACAAATGTGTATCTTTAAAGGGCAAGATATTGTGCAGCAACATCCACTGTTTCCAGCAAATATTTAAAAAAAAATTACAGTTGCGTGTCTTTAAAGGGACAATGTAAACATCCAGTGTAGCAAGTGTAAAACCAAAACGTTCACTTTAATGTCTTTCAACTTTTACTTTCTGAGAAGCAGTGTCTTTTACCTATTCGGAGTTTATCAGTGAATTCTCAGAGTTCGTTGCTGATCTAGTGACTCACGCCGACAATATAATCATAAAGGGGGACTTTAATATCCATATGAATACCCCATTGGACCCTCCGTGGGTGGCGCTCCAGACTATAATTGATAGCTGTGGTCTTACACAAATAATAAATGAACCCACGCATCGCAACGGTAATACGATAGATCTAGTGCTTGTCAGGGGCATCACCACCTCCAAAGTTATGATACTCCCGTGTACTAAAGTAATGTCCGATCATTACCTTATAAAATTCAAAGTTCTGACTCATTGTCATCAAGCTAATAATAATAACTGCTATAACAGCCGCAACATTAATGCTGCCACAACGATGACTCTTGCTGGCCTACGGCCTTCGGTAATGGCACCATTCCCAAATTATGTAGGCTCTATTGATAACCTCACTAACAACTTTAACGACGCCCTGCGCGAAACCATTGATAGTATAGCACAGCTAAAGCTAAAAAGGGCCCCTAAAAAGGCGTACCCCATGGTTTACAGAAGAAACTAGAGCTCATAAGTGATCATGTAGAAAGCTGGAACGCAAATGGCGCGCGACTAAACTTGAGGTTTTCCATCAAGCATGGAGTGATAGTTTAATAACTTATAAACACCTGCTTACCTTAGCTAAAGCTAAATATTACTCAAATCTCATCCGCCTCAACAAAAACGATCCTAGATTTTTGTTTTTGTACAGTAGCATCGCTAACCCAACAAGGGACTCCTCCCAGTAGCTCCACCCACTCGGCAGATGACTTTATGAATTTCTTTAATAAGAAAATTGAACTCATTAGAAAGGAGATTAAAGACAACGCATCCCAGCTACAACTGGGTTCTATTAACACAGATAAGACTGTATATACGACGGATACTGCCCTCCAAAATAGTCTCTCTCTTTTTGATGAAATAACAGAGGAATTGTTAAGGTGTGTAAATGGGACAAAACAAACAACATGTTTACTTGACCCACTTCCTGGGAAACTTATCAAGGAGCTTTTTGTATTATTAGCTCCATCAATATTATAAACTTATCACTTTCCTCTGGCACTGTTCCCCTAGCATTAAAAAAAGCGGTCATTCATCCTCTGCTCAAAAGACCTAACCTCGATCCTGACCTCATGGTAAACTACCGGCCGGTGTCCCACCTTCCGTTTATTTTGAAAATCCTCGAAAAGATTGTTGCACAGCAGCTAAATGAACACTTAGTGTCTAACAATCTCTGTGACCCTTTTCAATCCGGTTTCAGGGCAAATCACTCTACGGAGACAGCCTTCGCAAAAATGACTAATGATCTATTGCTAACAATGGATTCTGATGCGTCATCCATGTTGCTGCTTCTTGATCTTAGTGCTGCTTTCGATACCGTCGATCATAATAATTTTATTAGAGCGTATCAAAACACGTATTGGTATGTCAGACTTAGCCTTTTCTTGGTTTAACTCCTATCTTACTGACAGGATGCAGTGCGTCTCCTATAACAATGTGACATCGGACTATGTCAAGGTAACGTGCGGAGTTCCCCAGGGTTCGGTTCTTGGCCTTACACTCTTAAGTATCTACATGCTGCCGCTAGGCGACATCATACGCAAATACGCTGTTAGCTTTCACTGTTATGCTGATGACACCCAACTCTACATTCCCCTAAAGCTGACCAACACGCCGGATTGTAGTCAGCTGGAGGCGTGTCTTAATGAAATTAAACAAAGGATGTCCGCTAACTTTTTGCAACTCAACGCCAAGAAAACGGAAATGCTGATTATCGGTCCTGCTAGACACCGACATCTATTTAATAATACCACCTTAACATGTGACAACCAAACAATTACACAAGGTGACTCGGTAAAGAATCTGGGTATTATCTTCGACCCAACTCTCTCGTTTGAGTCACACATTAAGAGTGTTACTAAAACGGCCTTCTTTCATCTCCGTAATATCGCTAAAATTCGTTCCACTTTGTCCACTAGCGACGCTGAGATCATTATTCATGCGTTCGTTACGTCTCGTATTATTATTTTCGGGTCTCCCTATGTCTAGCATTAAAAGATTACAGTTGGTACAAAAAGCGGCTGCTAGACTCTTGACAAGAACAAGAAAGTTTGATCATATTACGCCTATACTGTATATATCTTTATATACCTATATACTGTACATACCTATACTGGCTCACCTGCACTGGCTTTCTGTGCACTTAACACGTGACTTTAAGGTTTTACTACTTACGTATAAAATACTACACAGTCTAGCTCCATCCTATCTTGCCGATTGTTTGTACCATATGTCCCGGCAAGAAATCTGCGTTCAAAGAACTCCGGCTTATTAGTGATTCCCAGAGCCCCAAAAAAGTCTGCGGGCTTTAGAACGTTTTCTATTCGGGCTCCAGTACTCTGGAATGCCCTCCCGGTAACAATTAGAGATGCTACCTCAGACCTAAGTCGCATCTTAAAACTCATTTGTATACCCTAGCCTTTAAACAGACCCCCTTTTAGACCAGTTGATCTGCCATTTCTTTTCTGCTCTGCCCCCCTCTCCCTCGTGGGGGGGGGGGGGGGGGGCAGGTTTGGTGGCCACGGATGAAGCGCTGGCTGTCCAAAGTCGGGACCCGTGGTGGACCGCTCGCCTGTGCATCGGTTGGGGACGTGTCTGTGCTGCTGACCTGTCTCCGCTCGAGATGGTCTCCTGCTGGCCCCACTATGGACTGGACTATCACTATTATGTTAGATCCACTATGGACTGGACTCTCACTATTATGTTAGATCCACTATGGACTGTACTCTCACAATATTATGCTAGAATTTCAGTGGTTCTTAACCTTGCTGGAGGTACCGAACCCCACCAGTTTCATATGCGCATTCAACGAACCCTTCTTCAGTGAAAAATTACAAGTTTTTTCTTAATTTAATCTTAATTTATAAATATTAATCATGAAATGATGTTATTATATTAAAGAAATACTAATAAAGATATATTTTACAAACAGAAAGTTACAGGAATGTACACATGATCCCATGTTTACATCTCATTGTGCAACATGTGAATGTTTTAGTGAGACCTAAATGCGATATCTGAAAGGGGTACAAATTATTTCCAAAGCAGGACCCCCCACCTAGTACACAGCTCATGAAAAACAATATCTTTTGTTATTGTCAATCAAAGTGGGCCAAAACACTTATTTTAGAAAATAATCTTCATGAAAATGACTGCTGTCATTTGATTATAATAATAAAACATTTAACTTGTTATTTAGTCAGATTTGGGACAGGTGTGCTGCAGGTGTGACCACAGTTCATGTGCATGTCTGACGTCGCTCACATGTGCTCCACTGAATGCTCAAGGAGTTTTTGCGTTTGCTCAAGCATATGGACAATTAGAGGGAACATTGTTTGGGGGTATCCATAATACGCCGATAGAGAGAAGTTTTTATTTACACAATGAGTCGGGTGTGTCTTGACCTCCGCGGCGGAGGCTCCGTCGAACCCCTAAGGCCAACTCACCGAACCCCTAGGTTCGATCGAACCCAGGTCAAGAACCAGTGTGCTAGATCCAATCAACTTCCATTGCTCTCCAAAGTTTCTCATTGTCCCATTGGGTTGAGTTTTTCCTTGCCCTTATGTGGGATCTGAACCGAGGATGTCGTGGCTTGTGCAGCCCTTTGGGACACTCGTGATTTAGGCTTTAGAAATAAACATTAATTGATTGATTGACTGCTGTTGTTCTGTTGTATTGTCTAGTTGTAAATATTATTGCAACTTTGTTAGTGCCGCCCTCTTTGTCAGGTCGCTCTTGAAAAAGAGATTTTAATCTCAATGAGTTGGTTAAATAAAAGGAAATTGATTAAGGGGGAAATCTTACCGCATATTTTGAGGGGGGCTTCCAGCTCCAGAAGAATGGGCTGACTCAGGAATATCTCCCTGGATTTCAGACACAAACCTCGAATCTCATTCTCCTGCAACTGGACATTCTTCCCAGGTTTAGCTCCTCTTACTGGAACACACACACACACAAAATGTTTAATAAGTGTCCTTATGTGCACAAGAACAACAGAAAATTGAAGGCTGTTATTATACAGATGTTACGGCTCTTTCAACTCTTCACCAACACAAGCTAATGCTAGCCAACGCAAGCTAACGTCGCCTCGCAAAGTCGTCTACATTCGGGCAAAAATCGAACATTTGACTCACCTTCTAACAGACGTTGGATTATGCTGTCTATATTGAGTTTGTCCACGTCGGCCATTGTGCTGTTCCTGTACAAAAAAAAATACGATTATTCGAATCTAGGTCTCGGCGTTCAGCTAGCCCGCTAGCAGTTAGCACCCCCGACGTTAGTTACGTCACTTTTTTTGGTTGCGGGAAAAATATGTTGGTAGGAGCCGGTTAATATGTAGCCAGGCTGGTAGATATTTCACACCAAGCGTTAGCTTCGACTCGGAAAGGGTGAGTAAATAAACAATAGTTACTCGCACACGCTAGACGACGGGAACAGAGCGTCCTTCTCTCCTTTTCTCTGCCGCACCTTGGCCCAAACTCCTGATGGGTCGTTCGCGAACAATCCAGTTCTTTAAGTGAATAACAGTAGCCGGGTATTTGAGGTAAACGACTCCTTTTCCCCCCCCATCTTCGTTTTTCTGCTAAAGCCGCACCGGGTTGGCCATTAGTCATTTTACACTCGTTTTGCCAAGAAAAGCAACAACCACCAAAGTCGAAGAAATAGATGAATAATTTACGGAGATGCGTCAAAAGAATCGCTCCCTTGTAAAAGAGCCGAAGTTCCCATCACTTTTCAAGTCTGGCAGCGGTTCTCACTGCTGCCCTCTGTCTCACATCTATGTATATATATCAATATGATATTAATACATATGCATATATTAATAAATATACAAATGTGATATACAAATAAATGAATAATTTGTATAAATAAACACATATTTGTAAATGTATCTCAAAAATATATTTACAAATTAATAAATATACAAATGTGATATACAAATAAATAAATCATTTGCATAAATAAACACGTATTTGTAAATATATCTCAAAAACATATTTACAAATGCAAATTATTTATTTATTTGTATATCACATTTGTATATTTATTAATATATGCATATGTATTAATATCATATTGATATATATACATAGATGTGAGACAGGGGGCAGCAGTGAGAACCGCTGGTTCACACATTTTTTTTGTGACAAACAAATAAACCAAGAATTTGTATAAATAAACGTGTATTTGTAAATATGTTTTTGAGATTTTAATATAAATATGCTTGATTTTGTATTTGTATTTGTATTGAATTTGCATATGTGGATCGCTTTTTTTTGCTTTTGTGTCGATGAGACATTCCTCCCACAAACCAGATGCACCAATAAATGTGACCTACACACTCCCCTGAACAACCAGCAGAGGGCAGTGCAGCCAGAGCGGTCTCAGAAGTTTCTTATGACCCGGAGCGGAGGGGGGGGGGGGTCTTGCTTGTCAGGGTTGTTCCGTCGGGTGGGGGTTCCGCGGCGATCGTGTCCGGGGCGGCTGGCTGTCGTTGGCGCCGGCGCGGGAGCGTCGCGGAGCCCATTTTGATGTGTTTTGTGTTCGTGTTGGGTGGGGGGAGCGGCATTTTTGTGTTCAGGCATACAGTGGGTCCTCTTAGGCGGTATAGTTCGGTTGGTAGAGTGGCCGTGCCAGCAACTTGAGGGTTCCAGGTTCGATCCCCGCTTCCGCCATCCTAGTCACTGCCGTTGTGTCCTTGGGCAAGACACTTTACCCACCTGCTCCCAGTGCCACACTGGTTTAAATGTAACTTAGATATTGGGTTTCACTATGTAAAAGCGCTTTGAGTCGCTAGAGAAAAGCGCTATATAAATATAATTCACTTCACTTCACAGGTGAAAACATTAGTTGAACGGGCCTCCTGTGAATTTTTGCAGAGGGCCCCAAAGAACCCTAAAATTGCCTTTGGGCATGACATTGTCATATATTGTACAGTACTATGTATACAACCTGATGATTATCAATACATTTAAATAACAGACAAAAAGCCATCAATTAGAATATTAACTTTGATTGATCACATGGTTTTCGAAGGCCCCACTGTCCTAGAATTTAGTTTTTGATGACAATATTCGCCAAAAGTGTTAGAATAGTTTTATCTAAGTTATCACAAAAACTTTGTGTTGAAATGAGTTCCCAGCGAGAAGACCAAAAGCTGTCTTTGAAACCTGCCAAGAAGAAGGCTTGTAAAACTCCACTGTGTAGGGGGGGAAGCAACATGAAGGTGTTTCTGTTTTCTTTCATGTATTGTAATCAACAGAAAGATATTGTTTTAACCCGAGGACTACAAAGCGGAGAGAAGGCAGGATCTGCCCAAGTTCCAGACGACCTCTTTTTGAACCTCCTTTTTGAACTGCTTTACGAACCTCTTTTTGAACTCTTTTACAACCTCTTCTGTGAACTGTTTATGACCTTTTCTTTTGAACTGTTGTAATCAAAGGCGATGGCTGCTTACGACCTCGTCCCTTAGAAGCAGCTGTTGTCATGTGGTCAGAGAAAGTCCAAATAAAGGGGGAGGCGTACAATCTTTTGGCAGAGCGTAATGACACTGTACAAGGGTACAGATGTCCAAGCGTCTCTCCTCAAATTGAGCCAAATTGAATTCTGTTTGTGTTTAATTCTTTGCTTCTTGTCTTGTTTAATAGATGTCATCAGTGTTTGAACCTGACAAAAAGTTTCCCTTGTTTTTATAGAATATCGCATGACGTCATCATTGGTTGACCCTGGACTTCTTTGCTAACGGTAACAAACTTTCTTTTAAAATGTTCTTAATCTTTTCTGGGGATTAATATTTGTCAGTGGAACACTATTGACTTTAAAAGGACATCTGACGAGACTGTTGAGGCAATCCATTGAGGTTAAAGGTTAAGGGTCAACACGTTTTCTGACTGTTTATTAATGCAGACAACTCACATTTGTGGTTATATTTAAAATTTTCATTTGATTAACAAAACATCTCAATCAATCTGTTTATAGTGTGCCATTGAATAATAACATAGAGCATTTTTAGTATTATTATTATTTTTTGCTCAATTTGAACTACTTCTGTTTTGTTTACTTTGACCATCTTAAACTAAAAACTGATGCAATTTCCACACTATCTACACTATATTAAACCATTATATATATATTTTACTCATAGCATATACAGTACCATCTTTGATTTCAAGAGTTTAAATTAGAACGAGGCCAAAAAATGTTTTAGGAAATGTTTCCAGTTGAATGGCCTATTAAAACGCAAACTAGTAGTTTAACTTTTTGACGTTTTTTGAGGTACTGAATTATGTTTTTTTTTAGCTGTAAACTATATTCATCAAAATTATTATGAACAGAAATACATGATTAAAATATTTCACTCATGTGCACTGATCTAGAAAAGAGTTTTGCTTTCTGAATGAAACCACTGAAACTATTCAAAAACGGTCCGTTCATTCTATTTTAAATTCTTAAATGCAAATCAACAAGCACATTTCGGACCATTTTTTCTATTTTCGTTTCTGAAAAAAAAAAGTTGGATAAATATTTAAAGCGACTCTTTTAAAAGGACTCCTGCTGAACGAAGATGTTACCGTAATGCTAAAAACATGCTCAACGCAAAGGAAAAGCTAAAAATACTGCTTCCGGTTTAATTTGTCATCACACAGATTTTTGGATTTTTGTGTTTATCTGGAAAAAATAAAATCCATAAAAGGAAAACAACACAAAATCCAATTTTATGGCAACATTTGAATGAAAATCAACCCCTTTTTGTTTGTTTTCAAATATGCCATATATAAAAAAAAATCGAAAAACGGCCCTAATTTTTTTTTTTTAAAGTTGCGTTTCAGAATTTCAAATAGAATGAACGGAAGGTACACGGACCTTTTCCTTTTAGGGATTTTAATTTATACAGATAAACACAAAAATCTAAAAAAAAATGTAATGAGAAATTAAACCGGAAGCAGTATTTTAGCTTTTCCTTTGCGTTTAGCATGTTTTTAGCATTACGGTAACATTTTTGTTCAGCAGGAGTCTTATTGTCGTTTTAAAAAAAGTCTCATTAAATAGTTAAAACTTTTGTTTCAGAAATGAAAATACAAAAAATGGTCCAAAATATGTTTTTCTATTTGCATTTAAGAATTTGAAATAGAATGAACGCAAGATACACGGACCAAAAATATTCCAATTCATTGACATGTACATTTTTATAAAAGATTCCATATAAACAAGCAAAAAGGAAAATCAAACATCTACCATTATTGGCCACTAGATGGTGCCAGCCAATCACTGCATTTAAAACATGTAAACGACTCAATACTTTCACACATTTTCGTTCTCTTGGCTGAATAAATAGATTATTTTCTATTTTCTAAAATTACAATAATAATAAAAAGCAACTTTGACATGCATTGTCATGCTGTTTTGGGAGATTATCATCACATACAGTATGAAGATGTAAGCCAGCTACAACTAACTAGATAATCATTAGTACACTGCAAAAACTGAAATATAAGTAAGATTAAATATCTCAAATAAGGGTGATATTTGCTTATTCTCTGTCTGATAAGATAATTCTTCTCACTAAGCAGATTTTATGTTAGTGTTTTACGGGTTTTGGTCCTAAATGATCTCAGTAAGATATTACAGGTTGTTGCTGAGATTTGATGACCTATATTGAGTAAAACATGCTTGAAACTAGAATATTGCAAAGCTGTGTCATCAACACTCACAAGTATAAAACTACTTTTTTAAAGTAATCATTTCTTATTTCAAGCATGAAAAAAGAAATCATGACTTTGACACAATTGTGTCTCATAATTAAAACAGATGACAGCCAAATGGACTTTGCTGTTTTATTTTCAATAAAACAATAGAAAACACATACTCGTAAACACGTAAACTGACAGTTAATATTTAAACATTTGACATGTGACATTTCTAACAATTTTGAACATGCACATTCAGATAAATTCTTCAAAATTACAATTAAAAACATTTTGGCCGGGGGCCGGGCTGTATATATGCGCACTAATTGACTGAAAGAGCACTCACTTGGCGCGATGATGTCATGTTATCGATGGAAAAATGCATTTTTAGACCATATGATTTGCCTGAGCGGCTAGTAGACCCCGAGAGTAACAAGCGGTTGCCTTGTTGCCTTTCCATTAAGAACAATGAATCAGTTTTTAGTATAAGTTTGCTGGTTTCAAGAAATGTAATGCCGAGCGCATATCATTATGTCAAGATAATGGCACTAGCATTTACTTCATTTAAGAATATTTTTCAACATATTGAGCAAAAACGTCTCTTTTTTTTTCTACCAAGAAAAGCGCACTTGTTATTAGTGAGAATATACTTATTTTAAGGTATTTTTTTGGGTTCATCGAAGTTAGCTCATTTTACTTGTGTTGGAAAGTCTTGACAAGCCAAATTTTCTTGTTCTATTGGCAGATAATTTTGCTTAGTTCAAGTGAAATACCCCTCATTTTTATTTATTTTTTTCGTGTTTTTGAACACTGACTTTTTGCAGTGTACACGGTATCAGAAAAGGACAAATCTTTATAAATATGCCGTTTGGTGACATAAGTCACAGTACATCTTGTAGGGATCATTTGTGTGCAGATTAGAAAAGAAACATACTGTCGTAGCAGCTTATAACACTTTTTACATTATTGTGTACCACATATCATCGTACCAAATGTGTTACAGTATTTACAGTTAATAATATTTTACCCTTTGATGCATGCAATTATGATAACATACTTCTGGATTTTTTCCCCTAAACTGTGTGTTTTCTTAGCCCTGAAAAAAATGTCAATAAATAAAACACTTACATTTCTCGATTCTTAGGAGACATGAATTGATTAACGTGGACCCCGACTTAAACAAGTTGGAAAAACTTATTGGGGTGTTACCATTTAGTGGTCAATTGTACGGAATATGTACTGTACTGTGCAATCTACTAATAAAAGTTTCAATCAATTAATCAAACATGTCCACTAGAGTGGACAACATATGTTAGAGCACAGGTGTCAAAGTCAAGGCCCCCGGGGGCCAGATTGTGAAAGCCTGGAAATAATATGCATCAATGAAGTAGTTTCTTTCTTCCTTTTTTTTTTATTTTGACAGAAAAAAAAGACACATACTGCATGCAGTTATATATATTTTAAACGTTATCCATCTAATAATGCAACATATATTATATTATCATACATTCTAAACATTTTTAGGGTCAAAACATACACTACCGTTCAAAAGTTTGGGGTCACATTGAAATGTCCTTATTTTTGAAGGAAAAGCACTGTACTTTTCAATGAAGATAACTTTAAACTAGTCTTAACTTTAAAGAAATACACTCTATACATTGCTAATGTGGTAAATGACTATTCTAGCTGCAAATGTCTGGTTTTTGGTGCAATATCTACATAGGTGTATAGAGGCCCATTTCCAGCAACTATCACTCCAGTGTTCTAATGGTACAATGTGTTTGCTCATTGGCTCAGAAGGCTAATTGATGATTAGAAAACCCTTGTGCAATCATGTTTACACATCTGAAAACAGTTTAGCTCGTTACAGAAGCTACAAAACTGACCTTCCTTTGAGCACATTGAGTTTCTGGAGCATCACATTTGTGGGGTCAATTAAACGCTCAAAATGGCCAGAAAAAGAGAACTTTCATCTGAAACTCGACAGTCTATTCTTGTTCTTAGAAATGAAGGCTATTCCACAAAATTGTTTGGGTGACCCCAAACTTTTGAACGGTATTGTACGTAAATATCTACTTAGCCTTATGATTTCAAAGCAAGTTATCCATCAAATTGTACACTGTAAACATGACAATGTATTTTTTTTCAAATGGTATGAAAGCATGTGTTAATCACAAAGATGATTATTTACTGAAGACATAAATCTTAAATAATGCCTCTGATTAGTGCTCGGGCAGCAGGTGAGCGGGCGAACACTAATCAGAGACAGGTAGAAATAATAAGTAACCATGGTAACTAAAACAAACAAGGGTGCACAAAAACAGGAACTCATGGAGTCCAAAACTAACAGAACATAACAAAACATGATCCGGACCACAGATCATGACAGTATTGGTGTGTGCAAAACAGCAGCAGGTGGCTCTGTTCTAATACTAATCAAATATCATCCCGGGGGCCATAGATCATTCATTCACAGGCCGGATCTGGCCCGCGGGCCTTGACTTGGACACCCCTGGACTAGTGAGTAGGGACCACAGCTAGGAAACATATCTTTTTTGGTGGTCCAACGGTTAAGAAACACTGTTATAAAATATCTTTGACTATCTGACTAACTGTTCCTTCTGTATTATTTGATGATTTTATGACTTTATCAATAATGAAATCAACCATTTGGTGATTAGCTTTCTGAGAATGTGTCTCCCAGAAGAAAATGAGTTCAACAAAGGACCTCACAGTAGGAACCTTGGTACATCCTAATCCCGGTAACACAATGTTCTTATGTTGATGATTACAACCACTTTGCTGAAGAAGACTATTTTGGAGCTGGCACAAGGAGTCAAGTGAGACGGAATGTTCTAGAATGGAGTTCAGTGTGTTCCGGCGTGCTTCACTCTCCTCTGTCATAGACCCTTTACCCTTTAAGCTGGTGTGTTTCAATACGTCTCGTCACCGGAAAAACATTGTATGTGTATGCACGTTACAGTAATTATGTCATTTTCTGAAATTATTATAATTGGTATTCATACTTTATTCTGCAAGATGGATGTTTGAAAACATTAATAATTGATTCCTTTGTAGATATGCTAATGTGGTTCATATATATATATATATATATATATATATATATATATATATATATATATATATATATATATATATATATACATATATATATATATATATATATATATGTATATGAACTACATTAGCATATATATATATATATATATATGCTAATGTAGTTCATATGTATATATATATGCTAATGTAGATAATATATATATATATATATATATATATATATATATATATATATATATATATATATATATATATATATATATATATATATATATATATACATATGAACTACATTAGCATGTCTACAAAGTAATCAAGTATTAATGTTTTCAAACATCCATCTTATATATATATATATATATATATATACACACACACAAAAGAGACAAACTACATTTCTATCCTTTCCAGTATTTTATTGAAAAAAAACAGCATACTGGCACCATACTTATTTTGATTATTGTTTCTCAGCTGTTTTTACATGTTGCAGTTTATAAATAAAGGTTTATTTAAAAAAATAAAAAAATTAAAAAAAAAAATTAAAAAAAAAAAAAAAAAACTCTGCGCATGCGCACAACATAGATCCAACGAATCGATGACTAAATTAATCGGCAACTATTTTTATAATCGATTTTAATCGATTAGTTGTTGCAGCCCTAATATATATATATATATATATACATACATATGAACTACATTACCATGTCTACAAAGGAATCAATTATTAATGTTTTCAAACATCCATCTTATATATATATATATATATATATATATATATATATATATATATATATATATATATATATATATATATATATATATATATATATATATATATATATATATATATATATATATATATATATATACACACACACACACACACACATATATCAATCGACAGATTAATCGATTAATTATCGGATAAAAGAGACAAACTACATTTCTATCCTATCCAGTATTTTATTGGAAAAAAACAGCATAGTGGCACCATACTTATTTAGATTTTTCTTTCTCAGCTGTATGTAAATGTTGCAGTTTATAAATAAAGGTTTATTAAAAATAAATAAATAAATTAATTAATTAATTAAATAAAAAATAGCCTCTGCGCATGCGCATAGCATAGATCCAACGAAACGATGACTAAATTAATCGGCAACTATTTTTATAATCGATTTTAATCGATTAGTTGTTGCAGCATTTGTTTTTTATGGGTAGACGAGAAGGATAAAAAGGCGTATAAGGTGAAGTTAATTAGGTTCGTTGACAACTTCTTCAAAGGCAGAAAATGCATCGACAATAAATGAATTACAATTCAATTAAATGTAAATTTAAGTCAGCTGTAGAAAGAAAATGATAAACCATACAAAAAGAGAGAAAAGTTGACAAAGATTGTGGGGTAATTGATTAGTACAAGATAGAAAAATGGCTTAAACACATAATACAAAAGCAGAGAATAATTAGTATGCGAAGAAGTAAAAGTGACAAAACATTGTATAAGGAACACATCAATATGTATGGCTTTTGCTCTTTTTTCTACTTTGGTGTAATTTTCATTGTTTTTTTTTTAAATGTACCTTTAGTACAGGGGTGTCAAACTCATTTTAGCTCAGGGGCCGCATGGAGGAAAATCTATTGGGTACAATCATGGCATGATAACTTAAAAATAAAGACAACTCCAGGTTGTTTTTTTCGGCCAAAAATAGAACAAGCACATTCTGAAAACGTACAAATCACAAATAATCCACTGGACAAAACACTTCAAGTTTGTTGAAAATTCTGAGAAAATTGGTGCAGCTTCAAAAACACAATGAACTTAGACTTGGTCTCAGTGTATCTACAAAGCCGGGTGTGGAGGTTTCTCCCCTCCGGGTTCCTCGGACCACCAAGCACTGACATGAGAGCCTGGATCAGGTTCACATTATAGTTTTATTTTGCAATAAATTGTCGCGCTTTTCAGCAATTGTTTTCTGTGTGTCTGTGTGTGTGTCTGTCTGTCTGTCTGTCTGTCTGTCTCTCTCTCGCTCTTGCTCCAACTCCAACACCTCCCCGGCTACTGCCTTTTAACAGAGCGACAGGTGATTAGATAATCAGGCCCAGGTGGGCCATCTACGCACCTGTCGCTGATCTCGAAGCCGGTCCTGGCACACCCCGTTTCGCTGCAGGTCCGCAGGCCACGCCCCCTCCACACCGGGATTAAACTTTAAATCACAGTCTTTCTGGGATTGAACGAAAAAACACAAAATGTAAAGTCTTCGAGGTCTCAAATACCTCCTCGGTCATGTCCACGAATCCAGTGCTCACTCAACAAACCGTAAGAAACGGAGGTAAAAACTATTTAAAAGGGTTAAGTTAACTTTTCAGGTGTTTGACAGAGACATTTTGGGGCAAGGAGGGTGCCAAATGACCATGAGTTTGAAGCAGAAGACATAAAACTGCAGGTTTTAAGTTTCATGTGGGTCGAGGAGGAGGAGCCACAGTCAACCTTTACTGTGTACCTCTTGCTTGTCTAACAGAATTGCTATTGGGACATCCAGTGGACACTTTTAGAACAGCAGTTTCTTTTGTTAAAAAAACCCCCCAGCTAATTTTATTACTTGGCAAACTCATGACGCGGGCCGTAGGTTTGACACCCCTGCTTTAGAATTTTAAAAAAAATCACTACCACTACCCCACAGTCATATATAAACTGCAATATGTAAACATTTAAAAAATATATATTTCCACATGTATTTCTCTGTAGCAGTGGAATGTCCTTTGAAGTACTAAAATGTGACTCGCAAGTTGATTATTTTTATTTAGCTGTGAAGAAAAATGAGTCGAACATCAATTGAAAATGTTTTTTTTTCTTATAATGAATATACCTTTAGTTTTAATGGCAGAAATGGCAATAAACCTTAGAGCCTTTAACCCTCTATTACCAGCAGGGGGAGCACTTACCAATAAATGTTTGGCCCCTGACCACAGCCATAGATTTTTTTTTATAAGAACCCTTTGATTTATTTGGACAATCTGCCGAGTTTAAAACTATAATGTAACATATAAATGACTTGTGCAGTGATTATGAACGTTTTTAGGTTACTTTACATTCGTAATCTCTCATTAATAGACGTTTAGAAGCACATCACTTCACCATATGCAAACAATACTGAATGTAGTCAAGTGTACATATTTATATATGCATGAGAAAAATGCTAAAGTCACAGTAAAAGTTGAAGTGACATGTTTGTATTGGTCATTTAGGACATGCTTAAATAGTGACAGTGTTATATTTGGACCATATTATACATCTGAAAAGGAGAAGAGAGAAGTGGAGTTTATTTTATACCCTTCTTCATGTCTATTGCTGATTATTTATTCACACCATATCTTTTGCATGTTGACACAATGATCTAGGTGTCACCATTTTCTAATCAGCGGAGAAAAGACTAGTGAATGTGCAGCAATAGATTGACAGCTTGTGCATACTGAAGGAAAGAAAACAATAATTTTGTGAAAAATAAAACAAATAAATGGGATGAGGAAAAGTTGAGCTTGTGCAGTGATAAACCTGTAAAAAAACAAAGATAATATATGCAATAAAAATAATTACAGCCAATAAAAGTAAAGGTTGATTGAAAAAGTAATTGAACATGAAATAGGTCAAATAAAATGTCATTAATTTGACAGAGGGATTAATAATAACATTGTTGTTTTTGAAACAATGTTTTAATAGTATACTTGCTTATGTACGCTTCACTGAGAATAAACAGTTTCTTAAACAATATATTTTAATAAATAATTTAAAAAATCTTAGAAGCTAAAGTAAAATGTCATTAAATTAAAAAAAAAAGATCCTAAAAATATATTTTTGGATTAAAAATAAATAAATAATATATTTAATACATTTAAATGTAAAATAAAACCAATTTATCATAATAATAATAATGCACTGGATAGATAAAAAATAAGTAAAATATCTGAATAATTTGAGTAAATATGATTATACAAATTTGTGATTAAAAAAATTAAATAAGCGCAAATACAGTAAATAAGTAAATAGAAAACTAAATCTAAAACTGTGCTATTTTTTTCAAAGTGTCATTAAATTGACATGTAAGGAGCTTACAAATAATATTGAAATATTGGATTTAATAAATAAATGTATTTAATAAATATTAGATTTAATAAATAAATAATATATTTAATACATTTAAATGTAAAATAAAACAATTTTCACATAATAATAATACACTGGATGATAAAAAAAAGTAAAATATCTGATTAATTAGGGTAAATATGACTATACAAATTTGTGGTTAAAAAAAGTAAATATGTGCAAATACAGTAAATAAGTAAACAGAAAACTAAGTCTGAAGCTGTGCTATTTTTTTCAAAGTGTCATTAAACTGACATGTAAGGAGCTTACGAATAATATTGAAATATTTCAGTTAAAGCTGATTAAAACTATATACATACACATGAGAGCTTATCCACTTTATACTACTACATACACTACAAATAATAAGAGTAAATCAAATAGAAAACGTGTGGATCCATGAATAACAGAAAATGAAATGACAAGCAAATCCTTTAAATATGTTATTTTAGTCATGAAAATAATGTGACAGTAATAATAACATATATGAAGGTTTTGAAAGAAGATGATCTCCAAGAAGAGAAAGAGGTGAAAAGTAGGCTTGGCTAAATTCCCTGTGCAGCACTCATGTACTCATGTACTCGTCTCTCCTTCCCTTCCATTTTCACATCATATCGATCAGCCATGGGCTTCTTTACGTCAATATTGATAACTTTTTTTTTGCCAAAGCAAAAAACAACAACAAAACCCCCCCCAAAAAAACACCAAGTGTAATTGTTCAGTTGATATTGACGTAGTTTGCTTATACTTTTTAAAAAAAAAATAGTATACTTGCTTAGCGACGCTTCACTGAGAATAAACATTGTTTCTTAAACAATATATTTTAATAAATAATTTTTAAAAATCTTACAAGCTAAAGGAAATTGTCATTACATTTTTTAAAAAGATGCTAAAAATATATTTTTGGATTTAATAAATAATTATATAATATAATATATATAATATATATATAATATATAATATATTTAATACATTTAAATGTAATATAAAACAATTTGCTCATAATAATAATGCACTGGTAGATAAAAAATAAGTAAAATATCTGAATAATTTGGGTAAATATGATTATGAAAATTTGTGATTAAAAAAATTAAATATGCGCAAATACAGTAAATAAGTAAACAGAAAACAAAATCTAAAGCTGTGTTATTTTTTTCAAAGTGTCATTAAATTGACATGTAAGGAGCTTACAAATAATATTGAAATATTGGATTTAATAAATAAATGTATTTAATAAATATTGGATTTAATAAATAAATAATATATTTAATAAATTTAAATGTAATATAAAACAATTTGCTCATAATAATAATGCACTAGATGATAAAAAAATAAGTAAAATATCTGAATAATTTGGGAAAATATGATTATACAAATTTGTGATAAAAAAAATTTAATAAGTGCAAATACAGTAAATAAGTAAACAGAAAACCAAACCTAAAGCTGTGCTATTATTTTCAAAGTGTCATTAAATTGACATGTAAGGAGCTTACAAATAATATTGAAATATTGGATTTAATAAATAAATGTATTTAATAAATATTGGATATAAATAAATAATATATTTAATAGATTTAAATGTAATATAAAACAATTTGCTCATAATAATAATGCACTGGATGATAAAAAAATAAGTAAAATATCTGAATAATTTGGGTAAATATGATTTTACAAATTTGTGATTACAATTTTTTAAATATGTGCAAATACAGTAAATAAGCAAACAGAAAACAAAATCTAAAGCTGTGCTATTTTTTTTTCAAAATGTCATTAAAGTGATAATAATAATAATATTGAAATATTTCAATTAAAGCTGATTAAAAGTATATACATACACATGAGAGCTTATCCACTTTATACTACTACATACACTACAAATAATAAAAGTAAATACAATAGATGTGAATTCATGAATGATAGAAAATGAAATGACAAGCAAATCTTTTAAATATATTATTTTAGTCATAAAAATAATGTGACAATAATAACAACATATATGAAGGTGTTCTCCAAGAAGAGAAAGAGGTGAAAAGTAGGCTTGGCTAAATTCCCTGTGCAACACTCATGTACTCATGTACTCGTCTCTCCTTCCCTTCCTTTTTCACACCGTATCGATCAGCCACGGGCTTCTTTACGTCAATATTGATAACTTTTTTTTTTTTGCCAAAGCAAAAAAATACAACAAAAAAACAAAAAACAAAAGTGTAATTGTTCAGGTGATATTGACGTAGTTAGCTTTTACTGTTTTTTTTTCTTTTTTTTTCTTCTTACTTCTTCAAAATAACATTAAGTAGTATAAGAGTGTTATTATGTGACCCTGCGCTCTTTAAGGAGAGGGAATCCAGCCCACATATTTATTGCAGCCGCTGGAAAAAAAAAGAAAAAAAGAAAAAACTCTTCAATATCCCCCAAGATGGCCGCCGATGTAGGATCGATGTTTCAATATTGGAAGAAATTTGATCTACGGCGGCTCCAGGTTAGTGCTATTCTTCTACCTTTCTCGTCCGGTCCACCGACGGTAAGTCTTCTTGGGCACTCTGCGGGCTTTGGTGACGTTTTTTGGTGGTCGACCGTGAGGGTTGAAAGTGGCGTCGTCGCCGCGCATTGATAGTTATTAGAAATTGATCCCCGTTCTGCCTTTGTTCGCTTCAATCATTGATCAGCAGCACAGCCTCCGCTCGCCACACCGATCTGGGATCAGCACCGCGGACAGCACTGACATTCACAGGCTTTCTTTTCCGCCTTTTGCTTTTTCGAAACCTTTATTCCGCCGCGCTGACATGGACGGAAACTTTTAATACGCCGTCGAGTCGGTAACTTTTCACTCTTCTACGTCTTTAGGCGTTGCTTTCTTATGCCTTCCGCCCGCCTCGTTGTTACCCGAATAATGTGCTATATTCGCCGTGTGTGTGTTGGCAAGTGGAAAGTTTATGGCGTAGATATTCGTGTTCTACGGAAGCCCGACGGACATACCGGTAGTCGTCACTGATGATCAACAAAACAAACATTATTTGTTGTGTTAATGTCATCATTTTGAAGCTTCCGGTGGACTGTCAACCGCTGGCGTTGGGAATGTGGCAGGTGAGCAGTTGATTTTATTACCATTGTACGTTCACCTTGTCTGTCACTGGCACCTAGGGATGATGTTTGATAAGAAATGATCGAGTTCGAGCCCATTATCGAATCCTCTTATCGAACCGATTCCTTATCGATTCTCTTATCGAATGCAAATAGGTTGTTGTATATGGAAAAAACACAATATTTGGTTTAACAAAAGCTCACTTTTATTTTACAAGAAAAAAAATATTAAAAAAAAATATATGTTGACTGTTGTTACCCAAAGTATATTAAGTGGGATTTTTCCAGAAAAACAAATATATACAGTTACACAAAAACAACCTGTCTCTGTGATCACTATAGGTGTATAAATAATAATATAGTGTTAAATAAAATCAGTCCCTTGGGCACAAAACTGAAAATAATACAGCTCTCCAAAAAGTGCACTTCTGCTGCTATTGGAACATACTAACTACACACACTATATGACACTAAGAACACTACAGTCATCAATCAACAATTCTTCTTCCCTTACATGAGAGCGAAGCCTGGCAATAATTGCATATTGCCTGTTCTGCCCTCACTATACGTGTTGAGGTTATACAGCTTGGCAGACAGCTAACAAACAATCCAAGACGTCTAATAAAGTTCCAAAGCAGATTAATCCATTTAGGCTCTTTATTGTTCTTGATCTTGCTTTGTCTTTTCCTATCTTTACTTTTTTAACTGAAATACACACAATGACAAATGTATAAGCTATGTGATTTAATTAACATACTGAAATGTAATACACAATATGTAAATATTAGCTTCACACAAATATCATCAAACAAATACTTCTGAGTATTGAAACTATTTCGATGGTGGAAATACACGACTGGCAGCCATTTTAAGTCCTCAAAACATCCATTGAAACAGTGCACAAAAATCGTTTTTTAATAGACAGCTTACTATCAAATTGAAACACTTTCCACCTTAATTTTGAGTTATATAAACAAGTTAAACAGTTTACTTACAGACTTATCTTTTCCAAGGCTTGTAGGCGCTAACACAACTTGTCTACTTCTCAATTGTCTCAACCCAGAAGTGCCCAAACTAATGACGCGTAGTATTTTCATATCGCCACAAGGTGTCAGTAAGAGTCTACAATAAAATGGGCATAACATTGCGTCCTACAGGGCATTTCCTGTGGGAAGGGATTCGTTCTCAGGGATTCGAATAAAGAACCAACTCTTTTTCTTTACTGTAGTGGTCTCGATAACGGGTACCGGTTCTCAAAAAGTGATTTGAGTCCGAGGACTCGGTTCTTTTCTTATCGAACAACCGGGAAAACCGGTTTCGAGCATCATCCCTACTGGCACCTGCAAACTTGAATTAGTGCATTTGCAATACTGTCAGGATTTGTGTTACTATAACAGTAACACAAATTCTGACAATATTGCATATACATATATATATATATATATATACAGTATATATATATATATGTGTGTGTACAGCTCTGGTAATGGGTACATTCACACCCACCTGCACAAATGTACTTCAAAATGTAACAATCAAAATAAATATGACTTTTTTTTGTTTGTTTACTAGGGCATGCATATATAATATGCATTAGTTTGACCATTTAAAATCAACGATAATAAAAAGGAGATGCTTGGAAATAGCATAAAAATGCCCCAAAAACTTGGAAAAACGCGATTCATAGCGTTACTTTTTGGTGTAACCATCATGAGCGTTCTGTTCAGGTATATTTCTTTTATATTTTGATAAATCATCATATTTATTAGGGCTGTGAATCTTTGGGTGTCCCACGATTCGATTCAATATTGATTCTTGGGGTCATGATTCAATTCAAAATCGATTTTTTTTTTCCAATTCAACACAATTCTCGATTCAAAAATGATTTTTTCCCGATTCTCTATTCATTCAATACGTAGCATTTCAGCAGGATCTACCCCGGTCTGCTGACATGCAGGCAGAGTAGTAGATTTTTGTAAAAAGCTTTTATAATTGTAAAGGACAATTATTATTAAATGAACCAAAAATATGACTTATTTTATCTTTGTGAAAATATTGGACACAGTGTGTTGTCAAGCTTATGAGATGCGATGCAAGTGTAAGCCACTGTGACACTATTGTTCTTTTTTTTATTTTTTATAAATGTCTAATGATAATGAGGGATTTTTAATCACTGCTATGTTGAAATTGTAACTAATATTGATTATGTTGTTGATAATATTCATTTTTGTTTCACTACTTTTGGTTTGTTTTGTGTCGTGTTTGTGTCTCCTCTCAATTGCTCTGTTTATTGCAGTTCTGAGTGTTGCTGGGTCAGGTTTGGTTTAGGGATTGGATTGCATTGTTATGGCATTGCTGTGTATTGTTTTGTTGGATTGATTAATTTAAAAAAAAATAAAAAAAAATAAAAAAATAAAATCGATTTTTTAAAAATGAGAATCGATTCTGAATCGCATAACGTGAGAATCGCGATTAGAATTCGAATCGATTTTTTCCCACACCCCTAATATATATATATGTATATGTATATGTATATGTATATGTGTATGTCTATGTGTGTGTTTATTTCCAAATGGACGAAATGCTGCTGGGTCCAGGGTGGGGGTCTGTGTAATTGTATTCCCTGCTAATGTTTGTAAATCAGTCTCGGCCGGCACAAGGGCACCATCTCCGCCGTCTGACTGATGTCGCGCATCATGAGAAATGACAGGAGCTGGCAGCCTTAGCCTACCGAGCAGGAACAATCACATCTGGTGTGTTGGTGTCGAGTGTTATTCCGGCTCCTGGCTGCTGGACCGCTCTCTCATCCGGGGCTGGGATCAGAGTAGCTGCAGTAGGATGCCGGTTGCTGCTGCTGCTGCTGCTGCCGCCGCCGCCGTCGACTGGTTGAACGTGGCCGATAAATATTTATGATGTGTACATGAGTCAAATTACAGCGAGCATGCCTCCTGTGCGACAGTACTAGCTGCCCTCCCTTAGCACCATGACGCCCGAGACATTAGACAGTGTTAATTCCTTGAAAAACCTCATTCTACACCGCGTATAACCAGCAATAACATTGAGACTATCGAAAATCACTATATAATAAAGCCACATCTCTATTCAGTACCTCGTTAATGTCAACAACCCGTTCATGTCTTAATATACTTGACCGTGGCAAAATATTAGCCGCCACACCTTTTTAAAAAATGAGACGTCACGAAGAATCCTCTGGACAAAACACTTCAAGTTTGTTGAAAATTCGGAGTAAATTGCTGGACCTTCAAGAACACAATGAGTTTAGACATGGTCTCAGTGTATCTACAAAGCCGGGATTCAACTTTAAGTCACGGTCTTTCTGGGATTGAACAAAAATCAGAACATGTAAACTCTTCGAGGTATCAGATACCTCCTTGGTCACGTCCACGTATCAGTCCAGTGCTAACTCACAAAACTGTAAGGAAGGGAGGTAAAAACTATTTAAAAGGGTTACTGTAAGTTCACTTTTCTCGTGTTTGACAGAGGCATTTTGGGGCAATGAGGGTGAAGCAGAAAAACCTCATCCTGCACCGCGTATAGCCAGCAATAAGATTGAGACTATCGAAAAATCATTATATAATAAAGCCACATCTTTATTCAGTACCTCGTTAATGTCAACAACCCGTTCATGTCAAAATTCTAGCAGGATTTTAATGTACTTGATCGTGGAAAAATATTAGCCACCACACCTTTTTAAAAATGAGAGGTTTTTTTTAATGCGAAAACAAATCAAAGTAATATAATGTATTGTAGCATCCAGAAAAAGACACACAAAGTCCCACGCTGTTTTTAGCTTTTATTGCCAATTTTATGCCAACAACAAGCCCAATTCCAACGAGTATTTCCTTCCGTGCACACTCATTTTTCTGCATGTTTCACCTAAGACACACAACAACACTTTCTAATTCTCCGCCAACAAGGTGTGTTCAAGACCATGGGAACAAAAAAACCTTCATAACACATGAACATACAGTACACTTTAACGCAAGTAGTATACATGGAAATATGTAGCCTATTATTTGTGCACTATTGACTAGTGTTGCACCGATAATTTTGCACATTTTTCAACATTCAAGCAATTTTCAATTAAAGGCCTACTTAAAGCCACTACTACCGACCACGCAGTCTGATAGTTTATATATCAATGATGAAATCTTAACATTGCAACACATGCCAATACGGCCGGGTTAACTTATAAAGTGCAATTTTAAATTTCCTGGCAAACTTCCGGCTGAAAACGTTTCGATATGATGACGTTTGCGCGTGACGTCAACAATTGAAGCGGAAGTATTCGGAGCCCATTGAATACAATACAAAAAGCTCTGTTTTCATCTCAAAATTCCACAGTATTCTGGACATCTGTGTTGGTGAATCTTTTGCAATTTGTTTAATGAACAATGGAGACTGCAAAGAAGAAAGTTGTAGGTGGGAGCGGTGTATTAGCGGCTGGCTGTAGCAACACAACCAGGAGGACTTACTTGGATAGCAGACGCGCTAGCCGACGCTAGCCGCCGACCGCACGGATGATCGGGTGAAGTCCTTCGTCCTTCGTAGGTGGAGCGCTAATGTTTTTATCATAGCTCTGTGAGGTCCCGTTGCTAAGTTAGCTTCAATGGCGTCGTTAGCAACAGCATTGTTAATCTTCGCCAAGCTGGAAAGCATTAACCGTGTATTTACATGTCCAGTGTTTAATAGTATTGTTGATTTTCTGTCTATCCTTCCAGTCAGGGGTTTATTTCTTTTGTTTATATCTGCATTTGAGCCCAATGCTATCACGCTAGCTCCGTAGCTAAAGGGTTTCGCCGATGTATTGTAGTGGAGATAAAAGTCACTGTGAATGTCCATTTCGCGTTCTCGACTCCCATTTTCAAGAGGATATAGTATCCGAGGTGGTTTAAAATACAAATCCGTGATCCACAATAGAAAAAGGAGAGAGTGTGGAATCCAATGAGCCAGCTTGTACCTAAGTTACGGTCAGAGCGAAAAAAGATATGTTCTGCACTGCATGCTAGTCCCTCACTTTCACGTTTCTCATCCACGAATCTTTCATCCTCGCTCAAATTAATGGGATAATCGTCACTTTCTCGGTCCGAATCTCTCTCGCTGCTGGTGTAAACAATAGGAAAATGTGAGCAGCCTTTCCTCCGGTGTCGTCACGCTACTTCCGGTAGGGGCAAGGCTTTTTTTTATGAGAGACCAAAAGTTGCGAACTTTATCGTCGTTCTTCTATACTAAATCCTTTCAGCAAAAATATGGCAATATCGCGAAATGATCAAGTATGACACATAGAATGGATCTGCTATCCCCGTTTGAATAAAAAAATGTCATTTCAGTAGGCCTTTAAACTACAGTTACCAACATTTTTACAGTAGGTTTACCTGCCAAATAAAGTTCCTTGACCCGGCCGTACACTATCTGTTCTCCGCTCTGGCGTCGCTGATGAAGGACAGCGTCCCAGGTGTGCATGTATGCCTTCTCATCCCTTGCTTTGTAATTTCCATAGCTTCCTTGATCCATCCCTTCTATTAATTTGTTTCTGATGAAATTACTTTTCCTTGGGTCATTCTGTTGCTCCGATGAATCATTTAATAAGTGCAACTATTAAAATTGGATAAATCCGGACTACACGGAGTGCCTGGAACTTTAAAATACGCGGACCTAGTTTCCGCACCGCCGCTACAATAGAGTGCACATGAAAGTGTTGTTGTGTCGATGCTGTGACCTAGGCAGAGTTTTTTTAATGTATATTTTTCATTAATGCGCAAATGATAAAAGGGTAATTTCAATGTTGATGATGGCACTTATGGAATAAAAATAATGAAGGTTATGGCAGGCAGAAAATGTGTTCATTTCAACTATTTTCAACTATTTGATTGCTATTACCCAGACAAACTAATCGATATCGATTACTAAAATAATCGATGGCTGCAGTATTGTATCCTGTAAAAAGGGGTAAATGATTGCACCTTTTGTAAAGCAGAATACAGGTTACCAATTTACGCGTTGGCATGTAAAGTACAGTAGTTCTGTGAAGAAAACAGATGATATGCAAACTAGTCATCTTTGATTCAATGGAACTGTCATTTGCAGAATAGTCACAGTATTTTTAGGTACATTAGTAAAATGATCGTTACTTTGACTGTTTTAGAGTGTGAAAAGGCTTGTAGTCAATACGCAACAACAGCTCTTCCATTGTCAAGAAAGGTAGTAGTAGTTGGGTGTTGGTTCTTACTACTTCATTGTTGTTCAGAAGAGCGTCAGAAACCGGTCCAAGCTTTGGTTATGTTGGATTGACAAATGATTACAAATAGCTTTTTAGTGCAGTGCAAGCACTTTGTGACTTTGGTGATGAAAATAACTGTTGCTCTCTTAAGAGTGTCAACATGACTGATTAACTTTAAGCTTTGATAAGGTATAATTCATGGCTGAGCTTGAAATTGGAAATAATAAAAAAAAAACATGTCTAGGTACTTCTGTTAATTGTTGCTCAGGAGCTCTATAATTACAGCATAAATAACAATGTTTTCTTTTTGTATTATTTGATTTCCGCCCAAAATTTGCTCCAGTTTTTGTATACCGTCTCTTAGGGCTGCGAATCTTAGGGTGTCCCACGATTCGATTCAGTATCGATTCTTGGGGTCACGATTCGATTCAAAATTTTTTCCGATTCAACGCGATTCTCGATTCAAAAACGATAATTTCCCGATTCAAAAGGATTCTCTATTAATTCAATACACAGGATTTCAGCACGATCTACCCCAGTCTGCTGACATGCAAGCAGAGTAGTAGATTTTTGTAAAAAGCTTTTATAATTGTAAAGGACAATGTTTTATCAACTGATTGCGATAATGTAAATTTGTTTTAACTATTAAATGAACCAAAAATATGACTTATTTTATCTTTGTGAAAATATTGGACACAGTGTGTTGTCAAGCTTATGAGATGCGATGCAAGTGTAAGCCACTGTGACACTATTGCTCATTTATTTGTATTTTTATAAATGTCTAATGATAATGTCAATGAGGGATTTTTAATCACTGCTATGTTGAAATTGTAACTAATATTGATACTGTTGTTGATAATATTAATTTTTGTTTCACTACTTTTGGTTTGTTCTGTGTCGTGTTTGTGTCTCCTCAATTGCTCTGTTTATTGCAGTTCTGAGTGTTGCTGGGTCGGGTTTGGTTTTGGAATTGGATTGCATTGTTATGGTATTGCTGTGTATTGTTTTGTTGGATTGATTAATTAAAAAAATAATAAAGAAAGAAAAAGAAAAAAAGAAAATTGATTTAAAAAAAAAAAAGAGAATCGATTCTGAATCGCACAACATGAGAATCGCGTTTCGAATTTGAATCGATTTTTTCCCACATCCCTACCGTCTCGGTTATCATAAACAATTATGTGTATCATGTGTATCATTATGAGGAATTGAGTGCTCAAACAAAGAATCCCATGCTTGGTGACACAACTTCTGCAGTTTTTTTAACGACTGCAAAATAATTTGAAATAAATACTTCAATTCAATTTAATCCATAATGGGGCCAAATGAATTTGCGAGTGTCAGCTCTTTGATTTAAGAAAGTGAGAAACACGATTGAATTCAAGAAAGAACTTGTAGCAAAATACAAACGCTTGTTACCCCTCTCTGTATGTTAAATGTTTATCCATTTCTTTCCTCATTTATGTATTTTGTATTTGTTTTGAGCACGTAAAACCATAATCATTTTCGGCATTTTTCGGTGTCTGAAACTAATTGAATTGACATTATTTCTTAGAAAAAAAAAACTTCATATTTTTGTATGTCTGTTTTTTTGGTGTACTTTTCGGAACGGACTACTTAACTGAAGAGCTGCGTCTACAAAATGAATGTGCTTTTTTTTTTTTTAAATAGGTAATTCTGATTTTGATTATTACCAGCGCAGCAATTATTTTCTCATTACACATTACTACGAGTACATGGAGTGCACAGTTGAGTGTTGAACGTGTGTCTCTGAGTTATCCAGGATGAATAATTCACCTGCAGGCTGATGAAAAGAGGGCACAGAGAGTGTAAAGCACTGAGGTGGAGTGACCTTGGTTCCTGCTGGCTGCAGGTCACCCGGCCGTTGCTGTGGTAATCATTCACACCAGCCAGATGGCATTTCCGTGGGTGGGCATGAAAAGGACAGGTCAGGGTCTGTCCTGCCAGACCCTGCGGACGACCGTGGGCCAGTACGGTACTTGGGGATAGAGGTTTTTGTGAAGATGGCAGAGTGTGGTCCATTTTCTTTGATAACTCTAGTTTAGAATATTTTAGTTTCTATGTACACTGATGGATCAGCATATATTTAGCATATTAATGAAGACAGAGGCAATTCACTTTGCGCACGTTTAGTAGATCAGCTTTGCGTGTGGTATCAGGTGTGCACGTGTTTTAGTGCTTGCAAACCTTTAGTAATTCAGGCCCAAAGTTGTTAAGTTGGCAACACTGATCCCTCTTGGTACGTCTTTTTATTCTCTGGCGCATATGAGCTGTGATAAGAAGCTAAGTTACGATGCACACTGCCACCTGCACACAGGTAGCGTCAAATCTTTCTGTGGTTGTCCAAATGTATACACTACCGTTCAAAAGTTTGGGGTCACCCAAACAATTTTGTGGAATAGCCTTCATTTCTAAGAACAAGAATAGACTGTCGAGTTTCAGATGAAAGTTCTCTTTTTCTGGCCATTTTGAGCGTTTAATTGACCCCACAAATGTGATGCTCCAGAAACTCAATCTGCTGAAAGGAAGGTCAGTTTTGTAGCTTCTGTAACGAGCTAAACTGTTTTCAGATGTGTGAACATGATTGCACAAGGGTTTTCTAATCATCAATTAGCCTTCTGAGCCAATGAGCAAACACATTGTACCATTAGAACACTGGAGTGATAGTTGCTGGAAATGGGCCTCTATACACCTATGTAGATATTGCACCAAAAACCAGACATTTGCAGCTAGAATAGTCATTTACCACATTAGCAATATATAGACTGTACATCTTTAAAGTTAAGACTAGTTTAAAGTTATCTTCATTGAAAAATAAGGACATTTTAATGTGACCCCAAACTTTTGAACGGTAGTGTATGCGGTAAGGGTGTAACGGTACACAAACATTTCGGTTCGGTACGTACCTCGGTTTAGAGGTCACGGTTCGGTTCATTTTCGGTACAGTAAGAAAACAACAAAATATACATTTTCTGGTTATTTATTTGCCAACATTGCTTTAAAATAGCTCTGTGTGTGGTGGATGTGAGCCACCACGAGGCTGATCAGTGCAACAGCAGGCAGTCATGAATGCTAAGCATAACAATAACATACATATACACACAGGGTCCATTGCCAGGGTTAATGCAGTCAACATATATTAAATAAAAACTAAATAAGATGAGGCTCAGAATTGGTTTCTTAACAAAACCTTTCCACATATAAAGTGCAACATTAAACTGCTTCAAGTTGTTGTTCAGATTAAATAAAATGACAAACTTTTCTTCTACATATAAAAAGTGCAACATTTAACAGTTTCAAGTCAACTCAGCCTCAGAATAACTTTTCTTTTCCCTCCCCAGCCTTTAACCCTGGTGACTTTCACTCAATTTTCATGTTTTTTGCCAGAAAAATCAGTTTATCCACATTGTCTGCAGAAAGAGCAGACCTGCTTGCAGTTAAAATGTCTCCAGCTGTGGAAAATACCCTTTGGCTGGGCACGGAGGTAGCAGGTATGGCGAGGTAGCGCCTGGCTAACTTGGCAGTAAGAGGATATATGGGCTCATTGTTCTTCCACCATGGAAGTGGGTCAAAATCTAGTTTTTAATGCAATATGGTCTTAAATCTGCTGCTATAAAAACACCAACGGCATTTGTTATTGCTTTAGCCCTGCCTGACTCGCCGAGGAGAAGCTGCTTGAATGCGGTGGGAGCTGTGTTTGTTCGTCTTTCTCTTCGTTGAAGCGATATTATCCATTCTTGTATCGCACCACGAAGCCGAAATATTCGCAAACGGGAGATCTTAACGAGGCCAGCTCTGGCTTTTACATGTTGTCGTAGCCTGGTCGTTGCTAGCATGCCGTGTGTTGTGCCTCAGTGTGCATCGTTTACACAACGTGCGGTGCGCTACTTAATATGTCCGTGCGGAAACTCCTTCGGTACACCTCCGAACCGAAAACGGTTCAATACAAATACACGTACCGTTACACCCTTAATAAGCGGTGGTAAAATATATATATATATTGTTTGATTGGGAGAAGGCTACACGGAAATGTTTGTCCCTATGGTCACTGAAATTTGCTTGTCTTTTGGTTCGTAGTCATGTCTCAACGCTGTACTCATTTGGTGAAAAAAACCCCAATTGTTACCATTCCTAGACCCCGTTTCCACTCCTGTCCGCTATGAATTTAAGAGGCAACGGGGGTTTTAGATCAGGCACAAAAGCGATTGTACTACATTCAGCATGACTCAGTTGCTCTGGTGTCAGCTCTAATCCACACAGAGACAACAGTATTGCCAAACAGTGAAATTGCTTTGCAGCCTGCGAGCGAGCCTGGATGGGCTGCCAGCCTGCTCTGTGTGCTGTTTGCCAGTAGCAACCCACTTCCAACACACAGCCACACACACAAACACAAACACACACACATATACTCATAGATAGATGTGCACCAACCTTCCAATTTCAAATTGGCTGTGAAAATTGCTGTTTGTCTCTCTGTTTCATTCATGCTTTTCTATTTGTTGGCAGAAATTGTTAATGTGACATGCATCAGTGTAATCTCATTGTCGTGGAGCGTAAGTCTGTCTGATCGCCTCCAATCTTGTCTTATTTATCATAATGACTGTATCGTTTCATTCAAAAGCTAAGATGGCTCTTAAAAGCTTGAAAGTTGCGCCTTCATCGCGGTTACTGTACAGTGTCTGCATCGTTTACGACTCGTCTTGTGTTGGCAGTTCTTTTAAACTGACTAGAGTCTTCAAATAAACATGTGCTCTTACTATCACTACTGCAGTGGAACCTGTTATCAACTACCTGTATACGTTGACCAACTAAATCAAATCAATGTTTTTATTACTAAAACATTGACGTCAACATAAATGTTGCGAACCAAATGGGGTAATTTTTATGACGAATCGGTCCTTTTTATGTCGATATGCGTTGTTGTATTGTCAATGTCATCATGATTGCTAAGCAGCGACAACCGCAACACAAATACATCTCGTTACACAGCAATAAAACGTGCAGACTGTGACTTCTTGTTCAGTGCAAAGTAAGCATGGTCGTAATAACCTGGATTCTACCATAGAAAATAACAAAATGTTCCCGTTAAATTATTATATCTTAGATTGTTAGTTCACCCGACGAAAGATTTTCACATGTATGAAAGCTTTATTGTCATGGTAGTCAATTAATGCAGCAAGTATATCGGTGTTTCTCATCCATTTATTTATCGATGGTGGCCTGACACTTGGGCTGGGCGATATGGCTTTTTATTAATTTCTCGATATTTTTAGGCCATGTCACGATACACGATATATATCTCGATATTTTTCCTTAGCCTTGAATGAACACTTGATGCATATAATCACAGCAGTATGATGATTCTATGTGTCTACATTAAAACATTCTTCTTCATACTGCATTAATATATGCTCATTTTAAACTTTCATGCAGAGAGGGAAATCACAACTAAGTCCATTTAACTAAACTGTATTTATTAAACAGTTATTAAGCAGTGGCACAAACATTCATGTCATTTCCAAAACAGAAAGTGCAAGATTGTCAGAGACATTTTAAAACAAGCTATTAGTGCACTTTTGTGCATGATGTCACTAAGATGACATATCAAAACAACACTAAATTAAAGTGCACTTTTTGTACAGAACGCCACTATAATAGTTTAAAACAAATAAAGTGCACTTTTGTGCATGATGTCACACAAGATATTTCAATAAGTGTCAAATAAAAATGAACTGCATAATAGGAAATCAAATAGGTTATGTCCTTCGCTATGTGGTAGGTTCCTGCGGACGTTATCTCCTTCTGTTGTGGACTATTTGTTTCATACGGTGTTGATGTGGAAATGGTTGCTTCGGCATTTTGTTGGTGTGGCACCGGCCGGAGATGTTGACATGCGGAGTTTCAAGCACTCTTCATTCTCTAGCGGGTGACTTTTCAAATGATGCTACGAATTAGCAGTGGTGCTACTTTTTGTAGCAACGCTTTTGCCACATAATTGTTCAACATCTTCCCGCTTGAAGCCAAACCACAGCCAGACGCTGTTTTTCTTGGGAATTAATTCTTCTTTCATTTGTTACCAGATTCGCACCTTCTGTCTCTTGTATTACCACCCGCACCACTCTGCTAGCATCACAGCTAACGTTACCATGTTGCTACCTGCATACTTGCCAACCCTCCCGTTTTTAGCGGGAGAATCCCGGTATTCAGCGCCTCTCCCGACAACCTCCCGGCAGAGATTTTCCCCCGACAAACTCCCGGTATTCAGCCGGAGCTGGAGGCCACGCCCCCTCCAGCTCAATGCAGACCTGAGTGGGGACAGCCGTTCTCACGTCCGCTTTCCCACAATATAAACAGCTTGCCTGCCCAATGACGTCATAACATCTACGGCTTTTAGAGAGTAGAGTGCACAACAAGGAGAGAGAGTTCTTGGTTTCTTATGTGGGTTTATTGTTAGGCAGTTTCATTAACGTCCTCCCAGCGCGGTAACAACACACAACAGCAGCAGTCACGTTTAGTCTACCGTAAAGCAGTTCGTCTGCCGTAAACAGTAATGTTGTGACACTCTTAAACAGGACAATACTGCCATCTACTGGATAGCCTGCAGAACACTGAAATTCAAGTATGTATTTTATTTATATGTATAATAATTTTTTTAAAAAAAAAAAAAATAAATATATATATATATATAGCTAGAATTCACTGAAAGTCAAGTATTTCATATATATTTATATATATATATATATATATATATATTAGGGCTGCAACAACTAATTGATTAAATCGATTAAAATCGATTATTGAAATAGTTGCCGATTAATTTAGTCATCGATTCGTTGGAGCTATGCTATGCGCATGCGCAGTTTTTTTTTTTGTTTTTTTTTTTTAATTAAAAATTTTTTTTTCCAATTTTTTAATTTTTTTTTTTTAATAAACCTTTATGTATAAACTGCAACATTTACAAACGGCTGAGAAACAATAATCAAAGTAAGTATGGTACCAGTATGCTGTTTTTTTTCAATAAAATACTGGATAGGATAGAAATTCCCACCTTCTACCTTCCTAGTCACGTCCGTTGTGTCCTTGGGCAAGACACTTCACCCTTTGCCTCTGATGGCTGCTGGTTAGCGCCTTGCATGGCAGCTCCCGCCATCAGTGTGTGAATGTGTGTGTGAATGGGTAAATGTGGAAATACTGTCAAAGCGCTTTGAGTACCTTGAAGGTAGAAAAGCGCTATACAAGTATAACCCATTTATCATTTATTTATAAATGTAGTTTGTCTCTTTTATCCGATTATTAATCGATTAATCGGAGTAATAATCGACAGATTAATCGATTATCAAATTAATCGTTAGTTGCAGCCCTAGTATATATATATATATATATATATATATATATATATATATATATATATATATATATATATATATATATATATATATATATATATATGAAATACTTGATTTGGTGAATTCTAGCTGTAAATATACTCTCTTAACCACGCCCTTAGCCACGCCCCAACCACGCCCCCCCAACCCCCCGACCACGCCGCGTCCCCCCACCCCACCACCTCCCGATATTGGAGATCTCAAAGTTGGCAAGTATGCTACCTGTCTGCTCCGTGGGAGCGTGTGACGTTGCACACGTGACGTATGTAAGAAGGTGCGCGTGTTTTAAGTCTCTGTAAGAAGGAGAGACAAGAAAGAGTGGGAAACGCATGTAGTGTAATGCCCGCAGCTAAAAGCAACTGTGTGAGAACGTATACTGTATTTTTCGGACTATATGTCGCTCCGGAGTATAAGTCGCACCGGCCAAAAATGCATAATAAAGAAGGAAAAAAACATATATAAGTCGCACTGGAGTATAAGTCGCATTTTTGGGGGAAATTTATTTGATAAAACCCAACACCAAGAATAGACATTTGAAAGGCAATTTAAAATAAATAAAGAATAGTGAACAACAGGCTGAATAATTATAATAAACTTTGCCGTGCAAAAGGGCATATATCAGGTTTTTGTGCGTATGCTTGCTTAACACATGAGGCCCCTGGTCTACCAGAGAATAGGAAGACATAGCAGGAGGGATCAGTGTTGCTAACTTAGAAACTTTGTCGCTCTAGATACACCTTTTAAAAAAATGCGGCCGTATCTAGTGAAGAGACTTTTGACAACTGACATGAAAGCACGTATCGCTCTTCTCAACGAGCAGCAGGTGCTTTTGTAGGCTCCCCTCCATCTAAAACCACTTGCAGACAGCTATATACATATACACTACCGTTCAAAAGTTTGGGGTCACATTGAAATGTCCTTATTTTTGAAGGAAAAGCACTGTACTTTTCAATGAAGATAACTTTAAACTAGTCTTAACTTTAAAGAAATACACTCTATACATTGCTAATGTGGTAAATGACTATTCTAGCTGCAAATGTCTGGTTTTTGGTGCAATATCTACATAGGTGTATAGAGGCCCATTTCCAGCAACTATCACTCCAGTGTTCTAATGGTACAATGTGTTTGCTCATTGGCTCAGAAGGCTAATTGATGATTAGAAAGCCCTTGTGCAATCATGTTCACACATCTGAAAACAGTTTAGCTCGTTACAGAAGCTACAAAACTGACCTTCCTTCGAGCAGATTGAGTTTCTGGAGCATCACATTTGTGGGGTCAATTAAACGCTCAAAATGGCCAGAAAAAGAGAACTTTCATCTGAAACTCGACAGTCTATTCTTGTTCTTAGAAATGAAGGATATTCCACAAAATTGTTTGGGTGACCCCAAACTTTTGAACGGTAGTGTATATATTTAGAAGGTCGATGAGGTGGTGACTTGTCCAGGGTGTACCCCGCCGTAAGGGACAAGCGGTAGAAAATGGATGGATGGAAGGTCGTAAACAGATTTGTGATGCTGAAGCTATCAAAATATTTAATTAATAATTCCTCCTTCGCTGAAATTAATTGCTGTATTTTCCAGAAAATAAGCCGCTATTTTCTTTCCTACGCTTTGGACCTTAGGTCTATAAAACAGTGCGGCTAGGTTATGGATTTTTCTTTGCTAATGGCTACGTTTTGTATTCAACAAATACTTTTCATAAAACACTGACAGAGACACTGAAAAAGTGTGTTATTGTTCGTGCTGTGGCGCCATCTTTTGGACAAAGCGGGTTGAACGTCTACAGTATTTCCTTCTGTTTAGTGCCTTGAGCCGGAAGTACAGGTGCCGTTCCGTCTATTAGTCATCCATAGCTTTTCTACTTGTATGGATTCTTCAATTATCACGCCAAGCAACGTTTGTCAGTTTTACAATATAACTAAAACAAGTCATACTTTATAATGATAGTATTGTTTTCATGCATATTTTTACGCGCTATCATAATGTAATAAAGCTAGCGTTGTTAGCATTAGCTGATATGCTAACACTTGTCTGTGTTCGTATTATTAACCAGTGTTGGGTTAGTTACTGAAAACCAGTAACTAGCTACAATTACTAGTTACTTTATTTCAAAAGTAACTCAGTTACTAACTCAGTTACTTACACCAAAAAGTAATGCGTTACTGTGAAAAGTAACTTTTTTTTTAAGGCTCCCATTAATGCCCTTTTAGCCTTCGTTCCAGTACTGTTATTGCACTGGAGAATAATACAATCTGTTGATCAACTTGACATGCATTTGCATCACTGAACTCAGAAAGCAATGTGGTCTACATACAACACACAAAGACAAAGATATGTTTCAAAGGGCCAATTTATTTCAGGCCAGAAAAAATTGACAAAACTATTTTAAATAGCTGCAACATAATGGCACTTTAACTTTAACTCTAAGTAGATAGGATCTTTGATCCAAGACACAACTTACATTTAACTAAAATGTTATTTTCTTTGTGCTCGACAAAAGAAAAGTATTGAGAATGTCTCCATGTTAAAAAACTCGAAGTCACAATATTATTCTCTTTGTATTGTTTCAGTTTCACAAATTTCTCAGTAAATTCACCAACATGTCCCCGTGGAGTTATTGAGTCTGTTTAGCTGATTAGAGAGCTAGCTTCTGAAGCTAGTGGGTCCATGACGATGACTTCCGTTTTGTTTGATCTGCCGTGTTACTAGTACCACTGGGAAACAATTTAGGTATGTAAATAAACATTTACAAAATTGTTCTGCGTAAACAACTAATTTCACAACATCCGGTGCGGCTAATATATGGGGAACATATTTTTTTCTTCTAAAATTTACTGGGTGCGGCTTATGTACCGGTGCGCTCTATAGTCCAGAAAAAACGGTAACCACGATCAAGCCCAGAATCAATTAACAGCGTCAATCAGCCAGCCAGTCAGAGGGGCATCAACATATACCGGTGGCACAGTACTTTGAATTCAAAGGAGGGGCATGTCTGTCAAAATGTTGTGGGTTCCCCCCTTTTCCCTTTGACAGTAGCAACAAAGACAGAATAAAGAGCAGTTGTCCACAAGCTTCTGGGGCAAATTGAGATGTGAAATCCAGGAGCCATAACCCCAGTATATAAGACGCAGGGAACATTAGAGCGTGAGAGGAGTGAAACAGACTTCAGCATTAAGCTGTTTAACCTCACTGTGTAGCATTAGTGGTAGAGACTTCAAAGCAGATGCTTGAGTGTTGGAAGAGGAATGACAAATGGGTTTAGAGAGTGCTATGGTGAGCATTCTCGCGTGGAGACTAGGCCTGTCATTAATGTCAGCTTAATCACTCTGACCTTCCTTCAAGTAGATTTCCATACCTATCCAATCATTTTAGCTTTGCCTGTGCTGCTGCCTTCACACTTCTGCTTGTTTTGATATTGTCTGTACTGTCATACATGTACATGCCACATTTGGAAGAACTCAAATGTTGCAGGCTTTTAAAATTGGATAAAGAAAACACTTTTTATAACTGATGAGGAATGTCGCGTGTGCCAAAGACAAAAAATATTGCTGGCTAGACGTAAGTGTGTGTCTTTGTTTCAATATCTTGCGTCCGTACGAAACATAGCAAGAATATATCGGCGTGTGGAAAAACTGCCATGTTTATAAACCTGTTCTGTTAGTCATAAGTTAAACAAAAAGCTGGTTATAAATTCAGACAGTCGTAATGTTCCATTACAATTTTGTAGGGTGCGGAAGAACAATTCTGTGAAAATGAATATTGTGTTAACAGAAACGCAGAAAGCTACCCATTGTTTTTTTTTTTAAGTATTGTATGGTGGAAGCTGTTTTTTTTTTAAATACATTTTTTAATTTTTGATTATTAATCAGTTTAACAAAATAATACAGTATTGTACAATTCTAATTCCAAAACCAAACCCGGCCCAGCAACATTCAGAATAGCAACCAACAGAGCAATTGAGAAGACACACAAACATGACACAAAACAACCACCCAAAAGTAGTCAAACAAAAATGAATAATATCAACAATAGTATCAATATTAATAAGAATTCCAACATAGCAGTGACTAGAAATCCCTCATTTACATTATCATCACAGCCATTTATAAAAAATAAAATAAAAACATTGAAAAAATGAACAATAGTGTCACAGTGTCTTACACTTGCATCTCATAAGCTTGACAACACATTGTGTCCAATATTTTCCACAAAGATAAAATAAGTCATATTTTAGGTTCATTTAATAGTTAAAACACATTTAAATAATGGATCCCATATTCCAATATATGACTCATTATTATCTAAACTAAATGCAGTTTTTTCTACTGATATCATCTCCATAGCTTGTGTATACCAGTCAGTATTTATTATGTGTGTAGACCAGTCAGTATTTATTATGTGTGTAGACCAGTCAGTATTTATTATTTGTGTAGACCAGTCAGCATTTATTATGTGTGTATACCAGTCAGTATGTATTATGTGTGTAGACCAGTCAGTATTTATTGTGTGTAGACCAGTCAGTATTTATTGTGTGTAGACCAGTCAGTATGTGTTATGTGTGTAGACCAGTCAGTATTTATTGTGTGTAGACCAGTCAGTATGTGTTATGTGTGTAGACCAGTCAGTATGTGTTATGTGTGTAGACCAGTCAGTATGTATTATGTGTGTAGACCAGTCAGTATGTATTATGTGTGTAGACCAGTCAGTAAGTATTTATTGTGTGTAGACCAGTCAGTAAGTATTATGTGTGTAGATCAGTCAGTATTTATTATGTGTGTAGACCAGTCAGTATTTATTATGTGTGTAGACCAGTCAGTAAGTATTATGTGTGTATACCAGTCAGTATATATTATGTGTGTAGACCAGTCAGTATGTATTAGGTGTGTCGACCAGTCAGTATGTATTACGTGTGTAGACCAGTCAGTATTTACGTTGTGTAGACCAGTCAGTATTTACGTTGTGTAGACCAGTCAGTATTTACTTTGTGTAGACCAGTCAGTATGTATTATGTGTAGACCAGTCAGTATGTATTATGTGTGTATACCAGTCAGTATGTATTATGTGTGTATACCAGTCAGTATGTATTGTGTGTAGACCAGTCAGTATTTATTATGTGTGTATACCAGTCAGTATCTACTATGTGTGTTAAGGGGGGAGGAGTATATTTATAGCTAGAATTCACTGAAATTCAAGTATTTCTTATATATATATATATATATATATATATATATATATATATATATATATATAGTACAGTAATGAAAACACAGTTGTTCTACTAACTGTACTGTACTTGCTGCTTACTTAAAAAAAAACAAAAAAACACTTACCTTTCACTATTTCTCTGTTATGATTTGATCATTACTACTTGCCGTAGTTTTGAAGCAATGCATGATGGGAATCCGGATGTTGTGTGTCAGTGTATTAACGTGCCGGCTGGAATAAACACACGCTGAGAAATAGCTCCGTGCCTGCCTACTTTCTGGGTTATAGAAAAACCTATGGATAATGGAGACATATATAATAGTCTCCTTTATCAGGTGAGAGAGGACGCTAAAGGCAGTGCCTTTTAAGGCACGCCCCCAATATTGTTGTCCGGCTGGAAATCGGGAGAAATTCGGGAGAATAGTTGTCCCGGGAGATTTTCGGGAGAGGCACTGAAATTCGGGAGTCTCCCGGAAAATTCGGGAGGGTTGGCAAGTATGGTAATTACTGCAGCAGCTCTCTTAGAAAAAAGTATCAAAAATATAATAACAACAGAAGCATAAATAAATTAAAATAGACCATGTTAAAAATATTTTTGGTAACCCATTCCCCTTATGTCTTTGGTAAAACATTGAGTAGTTTCAGTTTCGACTTCAATTGTGTGGAAATAGACAGTAATAAACAGAGAGAAATCTCTCATTGAACGTATTCTTTTAATATTGCATAGTTGGCATGCTTTCACATTCCACACAATTGATTTTGATGATGTGCTTTTGGATTGCATGCTATTTTAATGTCTTCCCCAATGTCTTCAAGCACTAGCTACATTCTTTTTTTTTAGCTCAAGCGCACCCTTGGTAAACGACGGGGCTTCACAACATAGATGGCTGTTTTAAAATGTATCTTTTTTTATAGCAGTACTGCCCCGAGGCTGAAGCAATTGCTCTGCTGGAGTAAATAACCAGCTTTAACAAAACTTAAGGGACACATTAGTCTGCGGGGAGGATGACTGCGTGGTGGTAGGTGAGCAGCAGAGAGGTAATGGCTCATCGGCATGAGTATAAAGCTGTGGCCTCTCTCCCTGTTGACAGACGCTCCCCCTGCCCAGCTAGTTCATATCGAGCTGTGTTTCTCCACCGCGGCCTTCGCTTTATTTGTTTTTACCATCTGACGCCACTGCACACATATTGAGCACCGCTCCTTTCTTGTTCATGTCACAGTTTCACTGACTCCGTCGCTTTGTGGCTTCAATTTGACCCGGCATAGCTCAGGTGACTGGGGCCATGTTCCATTTTAGTTTTGTTTTGGGAACGTAAAAAAAAAACAACCAAGGTGCTGAAAGTGAGTCTGTGTGTGTTGTAATGTGTGTTGTCATGTTGGACATGATAGCATGGTGTGATGTGTGTTCCTGGGCTCGGTACACTCATGAGATCAATGCTTCTTTAACCTACTCCGGATGTCTTCAGGGACCCTCGGTTGCTCTCATTATGTTGCTGTGTTTACCAGGCAAGAGAGGTAGACTGGTGGCAGCCATTTATTGAGGACAAGGTGGTCTTTTGAGCGTGGTCCGTGTGTGTTGTTACACAGTACATGGTACCTCCATTTTTGGTCCAACAAATATACACCATATTGCCAAACGTATTTGGCCACCCATCCAAATGATCAGAATCAGGTGTCCTAATCACTTGGCCCGGCCACAGGTGTATAAAATAAAGCACTTAGGCATGTAGAGTGTTTCTAAAAACATTTGTGAAAAAATGGGTCGCTCTCAGAAGCTCAGTGATTTCCAGCTTGGAACTCTCATAGGATGCCGCCTGTACAACAAATCCAGTCGTGAAATTTCCTTGCTCCTAAATATTCCAAAGTCAACTTTATTTATATAGCCCTAAATCACAAGTGTCTTAAAGGGCTGCACAAGCCACAACGACATCCTCGGTTCAGAGCCCACATCAGGGGAGACCGGTGCAATGGACGTCGAGTGGGTCTAGCATGATATTGTGAAAGTCCAGTCCATAGTGGATCTAACATAATAGTGAGAGTCCAGTCCATAGTGGGGCCAGCAGGAGACCGTCCCGAGCCGAGACAGGTCAGCAGCGCAGAGATGTCACCAACCGATGTCCACCCCGGGTCCCGACTCTGGACAACCAGCACTTCATCCATGGCCACCGGACCTGTGCCCCCCCCTCCACAAGGGAGAGGGGGGCAGAGCAGAAAAGAAAAGAAACGGCAGATCAACTGGTCTAAAAAGGGGGTCTATTTAAAGGCTAGAGTATACAAATGAGTTTTAAGATGGGACTTAAATGCTTCTATTGAGGTAGCATCTCTAACTGTTACCGGGAGGGCATTCCATAGTACTGGAGCCCGAATAGAAAACGCTCTATAGCCCTCAGTCTTTTTTTGGGCTCTGGGAATCACTAATAAGCCGAAGTTCTTTGAACGCAGATTCCTTGCCGGGACATATGGTACAATACAATAAGAAAAGTGAAGAGTTTGGGAACAACAGGAAGTCAGCCACCAAGTGGTAGGCCAGGTAAACTGACAGAGAGGGGTCAGCGGATGCTGAAGCGCATAGTGCAAAGACTTTCTGCACAGTCAGTTGCTACAGGGATCCAAACTACATGTGACCTTCCAATTAGCCTACGTACAGTACGCAAAGAGCTTCATAGAATGGGTGGGGTTGTTTTTCAGGAGTTGGGCTTGGCCCCTTAGTTCCAGTGAAAGGAACTTTGAATGCTCCAGGATACCAAAACATTTTGGACTATTCCATGCTCCCAACCTTGTGGTAACAGCACTAACCGCACAGCCCTAGCACAGTGGTTACGAACAATACTTTGGAGGCAGCCACCTCAGTTGACATACTTCACACAAAAGTCCAAAAGTTAATAAGGATTTTGGCAAAATGAGGGTAATACATTTTTTTTTGGTCGTTCTGTATTTTCTGACGTATATTGACAGCCAACACATTATGTAAATTGAATCATTAGTAAGTAGTACTTTCAAAAATGAGGAATAAAATCGACAAAAAAGTGCCATAGTTGATGCAGTAATACAGAACATGGAGAACGTGCAAAAAATAAATAAAAAATAGCCCATGTTGTCATGTTGATGCTCATTATTCTACGGCTTTGTGAACGCAACCTTGCTCGCCATGACCGTCATTGGTGCACAATGACTTATTATGCACCAATGACGGTAACATTATTAATGAGGAAGTACTGTTTTGGTCTTTTGGCTACTGGCTGTGTTATCAAAGGCTTCAAAGAGTCTTTAATTGTCAATTTTATCACACAAGACATACGAAATAATCCAGAGATACTGTTTCTCTCTCACCTTGTTTTCTGAGGCAAATTTCCAAGCTCAGGGAGAGAGTGGCTGCTGTGTTCACATGCGGCGCCAAAACGAAAAATAACATTTTAAAGAGGCGTCATGTCTTTACAAAATGAAAATACTTACAATTCCTCAATAAAACCGTTCAAGTGTGGTTCTTTTGGGACGCAACATTACTCACGAGATGTTGCAGCACCAAGCACTTGTTGCAGGTGGCTGAGACTGCATTCATTTAGCGCCAAGACGAGGCATTGATAGCCTCTTCTTTTTCCGGCCTTGGTACCGGTGCCATTGTGGAACTGGGTTTTGGTCCCCATCCCTAATCAGGAGCTGGTGAGGGGACCAGCGCTCAGACTGGACGTGAAACAAGACAATAAACAAGACAAAAAGCGCTGAATGATACCAAACACAGGAAAATGCATTATCAATAACACGACACGACTGAGTCACCAACGTGTGGGAGTCTTGGTTTGAGCACCCTATATCGTTGAATGATACGGATGAGTTACTAAGGCGCAATAACCAAAACTATTTACAAAAACCAGCAATGCGGACTCTGTATCGATCCGTTGTGGTGAAGAAGGAGCTGAGCCGGAAGGCAAAGCTCTCAATTTACCGGTTGACCTACGTTCCCATCCTCACCTATGGTCATGAGCTTTGGGTTATGACCGAAAGGACAAGATCACGGGTACAAGCGGCCGAAATGAGTTACCTCCGCCGGGTGGCGGGGCTCTCCCTTAGAGATAGGGTGAGAAGCTCTGTCATCCGGGGGGAGCTCAAAGTAAAGCCGCTGCTCCTCCACATCGAGAGGAGCCAGTTGAGGTGGTTTGGGCATCTGGTCAGGATGGATGGATTTACAAAAACCACTGTAAAATTGGGCGAAGATTTTCATCGAAAACCTAATCCTATGAAAAATGAGTCGTATGAAAACCGAGGTACTGGAGATGTAATGATTTCTGGTATTTCCAATAAATTGAGATAAAACTCCTGACAGTTAGTATTATTGTTCTAAATTAAAATATAAAACATCCATCCATCCATCCATTTTCTAACAGTGATAGATAAACACACTTCAAATCAAGGACTGGTGATACTGCTCATTTTCTGGAGAAGCAGCTAGCCCCGCTAACCGCTAGCTAGCTTAAATGCTTACATAAATACAGGAGACATTCATGTCTTTCCCCATAACAGACATTATACCCCAATCTAAGCTTTTATAAACACACTGAGCTATTCAAATGTGCAAATTGAGCCTACAGACAGTGCTCTCGATGTGAAGATCCATACGCAGATGTGTTCGATAACAGTAAGTTAACCCGCATGACGTAACATAAACCGGAAGTAAAGAAGCAACTCCCGTTTTGCCTTTTATCATTAAATTATTATTATAAAATTATTTATTATAAAACATTTTCAAATACAAACGGAAGAAGATACAAATATCTAAACACTTAAATTAAAAATAATATGGCTCTTAAAGGGGAACTGCACTTTTTTTTTTCTGACGGACGGATTTTTTAAAATGCATTATAATAATAATAATAATAATAGATTTCGGGACACACCTGTTACTAATCAGGAAACTATTATTTAAGCCTGTCTTTGCCAGTTAGTCGTCCTGGCGTCATTGCTCGTGTCATGCGATTGTTTAGTTCATGCCTTGCCAAGTAAGTTTTGTTTGTTCATGCCACAGTTAGCGAGTTTTTGCCCTGTCCATAGTTTATGCTAAGTGTTAGCTTTCTGTTTCCTGTGCTAAGTTTTGCCTTTGGGTTGTTTTCTGTTTTTTGTACCCTTTTGAGTTTAAAAAAAATAATTAAATATGTTAACGGAATAGTCCGTTTGCGTCCTGGGAGAACAATCCTCGCAGTAAATTGCGAAAATCCCCCCTGTTATGACAGAATGCATTAAAAAAAATCAATTTGTCGTCATGTCTTCCATAATGATTGTGAACGATAGGCAAAATTCCCAAAAAGTGCAGTTCCCCTTTTGAGTTCTTCATTATTTAAAAAAAAAAAGAAATTGGTTAAAGTTGGTTAAAAGATGTCAGTGTGTGTTTAAGTACTTTTTCAGGACATTCAACAATTCCGTAACAACAATGATATAACGTGATTATTTTGGTCACAATGTCCGTGATATGAAATGTTCATAAGGTGCAAAGTACCACTGTACCTGCAGCATTTACAGAATTTCGACAGAAGGTGTGCAGTAGCAAAAAAAAAGTGATGGATGGGTCAGATTGTGTAAACCAGCCACTCAGTTGTTCTCAACTTCTGCTCAGCTAATTCCTCTCTCATTCATCCCCGACAACGTGAGGGCAAAGAATAAATCTGTGTGCTGTACTAGAACGGTGTAAAGCGAGCGAGTGCCTTCAAGAGGTACAGTTTATCATTTTTAATGGAGAGGAAGAGGAAGTAAAGACGTAAAACTGGGCTTTGTGGTTTATACGTCGCCTCTTCCCGTGCAGAAAAAAAAGCAAGTCTACACTTTCTCCCTTGTCCTTACAGCTGGTTTGGAGGAGCTCCCATTCAAATCCTAGCTCCTCTGCATTCTTGGCTCGTCTTCACCAATACACACCTTTCCTCTGTATAAAAACCTCCAGGAAATACTCCAATGGGAGAATGACTATTTCGCAGAAATGCACGAATGCATTATGTTGGAAATAAAAGGATTTTTTTTTTTTTGGTGTAAGAACATAATCACAAAACACTCAAGAAAAAAAAAAAATGGTGCACAGAAACATTTCAGTATAAGGTGGCCACATTAAAGATGCTAAACATATTCTAATGTAAGCCAATATGTTTTAAGCTATGTAAGCTTTGTACTATACGTCAGTGGTCCCCAACCACCGGGCCGTGGCCCGGTACCGGTCCGCGGACCGATTGGTACCGGGCCGCACAAGAAATAAAAAAATAAAAAAAAAAAAATCTTTTTTTTATTTTTATTTTTTTTAATGAAATCAACATAAAAAACACAATATATACATTATATATCGATATAGATCAATACAGTCTGCAGGGATACAGTCCGTAAGCACACATGATTGTATTTATTTATGTAAAAAAAAATATATACAGTATATATATGTATTTTTTTAAATACACCCCCCCCCCCCCACCCCCCACCGGTCCGTGGGACACATTTTCAAGCGTTGACCGGTCCGCAGCTACAAAAAGGTTGGGGACCACTGCTATACGTGACAAAGACAATTCATGTAATATCTAATAATATATCTCACAAATAAGTAATCGATTTTATTTTTAGAATAAACCAATGACTAATTTGGACAATTCTTGTTTACAGCTTTCTTTTTAGGAAAGTGCAACAATAGTTTGAACAGTAAGTAAGGGTGTAACGGTACGTGTACCGTATTTTTCAGACTATAAGTCGCAGTTTTTTTCATAGTTTGGCCGGGGGTGCGACTTATACTCAGGAGCGACTTATGTGTGAAATTATTGACACATTACCGTAAAATATCAAATAATATTATTTAGCTCATTCATGTAAGAGACTAGACGTATAAGATTTCATGGGATTTAACGATTAGGAGTGACCGATTGTTTGGTAAACGTATAGCATGTTCTATATGTTATAGTTATTTGAATGACTCTTACCATAATATGTTACATGTGAGTGTGAATGTTGTCTGTCTATCTGTGTTGGCCCTGCGATGAGGTGGCGACTTGTCCAGGGTGTACCCCGCCTTCCGCCCGAGTGCAGCTGAGATAGGCTCCAGCGACCACAAAAGGGACAAGCGGTAGAAAATGAATGGATGGATGGATAATATGTTACGTTAACATACCAGGCACATTCTCAGTTGGTTATTTATGCCTCATATTGCCTTTCAAATGTCTATTCTTGGTGTTAGGTTTTATCAAATAAATTTCCCCCAAAAATGCGACTTATACTCCAGTGCGACTTATATATGTTTTTTTCCTTCTTTATTATGCATTTTCGGCCGGTGCGATTTATAATCCGGAGCGATTTATAGTCCGAAAAATACGGTATGTAAGCTTTGTATTATTTGTGACTAGAGATGCCGATATTATCGGCCGATAAATGCTTTAAAATATAATATCGGAAATTATCGGTATCGGTTTCAACCTCCCGATTTTCCCGGGAGACTCCCGAATTTCAGTGCCCCTTCCGAAAATCTCACGGGGCAGCCATTCTCCCGATTTCCACCCGGACAACATTATTTTTTCCATAACTGGAGTTGAAGTTGTTCTCTTATTTTGGAAAACCTTGTTTTTGATTGATTGATTGAAACTTGTATTAGTAGATTGCACAGTACAGTACATATTCTGTACAATTGACCACTAAATGGTAACACCCGAATACGTTTTTCAACTTGTTTAAGTCGGGGTCCACGTTAGTCAATTCATGGTAAAGTTACATTGTTTAATGCATCCCGCGGGGCATCACAACAAAATTAAGCATAATAATGTGTTAATTCCACGACTGTATATATCGGTATTGGTTGATATCGGAATCGGTAATTAAGAGTTGGACAATATCGGAATATCGGATATCGTCAAAAAAGCCATTATCGGACATTTCTATTTGTGACAAAGAAAATGTATGTGATATCTAATAATATATCTCACTAATTAGTAATCAATTTTATTTTTTAGAATAAACCAATGACTAATTTGGACAATTCTTGTTTACAGCTTTCTTTTTAGGAAAGTGCAACAATAGTTTGAACAGTATGAAGTCTTATTTAAGGCTCTTGAACGCATTATAATAATCCTCTCAATTCCCCCCCAAAACCGGATTAAATCGCTGGAATACAAAGACAATATAACATGCAATAAGTGCAATATATTTATCTGTACAGTAATCTTATTTATTTATATCTGCACCTTATTGCTCTTTTATCCTGCACTACAACGAGCTAATGCAACGAGATTTCGTTCTTATCTGTACTGTGAAGTTCAAATTTGAATGACTACAGTAGGAAGTCTAAGTCTAAGTCTCTTAAATTTGATCAAATTTAGAAATGTACTGGCTGAAGGCAGGAATGTAAAGATTATTGGTATAATGATAAAGCAAAATTCCAGAAGGTTAGAAATACTCTTTCAGTTTTTAATTATTGTAAAACCGTGGTTGATTACTGCACTTTGGAAAAACTCACGGTGATACTGCTAATTTCCTCGAGAAGCAGCTAACGTGCTAATCATCATGTATTTTCCCGTTACAAACGACACACCCCAATCAAAACTTGCTATAAGCACATTGCTGTCTGAGCAACAAAGCTATTCAATGTTGTACATTGCACCTAAAGGCGGTGCTGTTTTAGATCAGAGTGGTAGATGTGAAGATCCATAAATAGATCTGTCGACAAGAGAACAATATTTAATGTTTCTTCTGCCAAGGAAAGTATATTGTATGTCTATTAATTTATTAATTTATTTACTTATCAGAAAAAAATATTTTAGTGTTTTCAACTTAATTTTAAGCACATTCCAAAAATAGGTTCATGAACACATGTACTACTATGTCCATAACAATCACCTTACTGTTACCGCTGGTCTGTAAACTGTAACATCAAAAAGGAATGTGGATTCGTTTCAGTTGGATGACTTTTTTTGTGCCCTGAATCAAGCGATGTCACGTCTCTAATGACACCTGTTCATTTTTCTTTGGTAGTGCAGGCCATAGTGGTATTGATTAGGCTTTGCAACAGTGTGTAATATAGTCCTTGAGGTTTTCACACACTCTTGCAAGAGCTTTCCGGACCTCGTAAGCTTAATTAAAAACGCAATTGAAGACTACAACCTTGTGTCTATTTTTGTCCTTTAAAAATGTGGTCATAGACATGCCCACCCGACATACCCTAATACGAAACGCCCCAGGACTGTTTTAGACATTCAAACACTCTTTAGTGCCACCCTAGTGGCTCCCTGGAGTATTTTTTAAAAATTATTGAAAATGGAAAAAGATGTGGAAAAATTATATTTTATGTTTTAGTATGTTTTTTGTTCGAAGACAAACATCGCACAAACCTTCCCAATTGTTAGAAAGCCCAATGTTTAATATGTTTGTGTGTATGCTTCACTGATGACAGTATATGGTGAACATAGTTTTATCCTACAAATTTCAGCGGTTCTTGAACTCACCATAGTGTGGACTATGACGCAGCAGTTTGTTTACATGTAAAATCTTCCACTCTTTCTTTGTCTCATTTTGTCCACCAAAAGTTTTATGCTGTGCGTGAATGCATAAAGGTGCATTTTGTTGATGTTGTTGACTTGTTGGAGTGCTAATCCGGCATATTTGGTCAGTGCATGACTGCAAGCTAACCAATGCTAACATGCTAGTTAGGCTAGCTGTATGTACATATTGCATCATTATGCCTCATTTGTAGGTATATGTAAGCTCATTTAATATCCTTTACTTTTATCCGTTGCGTATTTAATTTATACTTGCATGTCTCATGACACATTATCTGTAGATAGATAGATAGTACTTTATTGATTCCTTCAGGAGAGTTCCCTCAGGAAATTAAAATGTATGCAATATTGGCTGCATTTCAGATAGTTGTTTGTGTGCCATGTTGTTCCAGACCACAACAAACATTACCTAGCTTGCCAAAGATTGTAATAAATCTATTAAAAGAAGACAGCCTTCACTTGGACACACACATCTATACCTTTGGCCATTAAAAGCCAGTAATTTTCAGAAGTTATCTCACCTTCTGAGTAGCCTCTGATTTACTAATGGTTTCTAATGTTGTAAAAATGTGTAGAATAAATATTACATTTCAACATTTCTGTCAACGAAGATTTGTTTCAGCCTGCGACACACAGTCATTTTGATAGTAGGCTAATATAGACACTTACGTCATGTCTTGCCTTCATTATAAGACTTACTGTATATACAGCTTTTAATTTTTTGCGGCTCCAGACAGATTCGTTTTGTGTATTTTTGGTCCAATATGGTTCTTTCAACGTTTTGGGTTGCCGACCCCTGCCTTAAGCCAAAGGGTGATAAAGAAACAAAACATGTTTTTTTCCCCTCAATTTCCCTTGTAGCTTCCTGCCGCATTCCCCCCTTCATGGTATCTTTTCCAGATGAATGTTGTGATATTTTCAACCCTCTCTCTCTCTTGTTTCTTGCTCGCTCGCTCCTCAGCAGTTTTCCCCAGACATGTTCCACAGTGTTTTAGAGGGGATGGATTTAATTGCTCTGTGGGGATTGGTTGGCTGTGCTGGGCTCGGCTGTTTAATTAGTGTACCCTGCCGGGATTGGTTTAATGCTTCATGATCTTGAAATTGTCTGATTGTTCAGCCCTCTGGGGACTCTCCCTGCCTACATAGGCAAGCAGGTTTAGCTAAACATTGCTCCGGGCTGGTGGCAATGCACCTAAGAAAATGCAATTTTGGAGGAGCCGGGTCAACCTAAAAGACAAACTCGGGGCTATCCATTTGAAGTACTGTACAAGATCATTGAAACTGGAGGAGATGTTTAGCTTTCTACTATTTAGTCCCAACGTGATGCTTGAAATTGACATATCCCATTTAACTCTTGTTGCAGTATTCCCATATACCATGCAAGGGGCTGTCACATGAGTTTCCACCAAGTGTGACATATATAAAAACACAATGATTTTCTTTACGTTTGTGTTCATAAAACACGCTAAAACGGATTCAATATATGTCAAGATATGCTAAGCCAGGGGTCACCAACCTTTTTGAAACCAAGAGCTACTTCTTGGGTACTGATTAATGCGAAGGGCTACCAGTTTGATACACACTTAAATAAATTGCCAGAAATAGCCAATTTGCTCAATTTACCTTTAACTCTATGTTATTATTAATAATTAATTATATTTACACTTAATTGAACGGTTTAAAAGAGGAGAAAACACGAACAAAATGACAATTAAATTTTGAAACGTAGTTTATCTTCAATTTTGACTCTTTAAAATTCAAAATTCAACCGAAAAAAAGAAGAGAAAAACTAGCTAATTCTAATCTTTTTGAAAAAATTAAAAAAAGAATTTATGGAACATCATTAGTAATTTTTCCTGATTAAGATTCATTTTAGAATTTTGATGACATGTTTTAAATAGGTTAAAATCCAATCTACACTTTGTTAGAATATATAACAAATTGGACCAAGCTATATTTCTAACAAAGACAAATCATTATTTCTTCTAGATTTTCCAGAACAAAAATTTTAAAAGAAATTCAAAAGACTCTGAAATATGATTTAAATTTGATTCTACAGATTTTCTGGATTTGCCAGAATAATTTTTTTGAATTTTAATCATAATAAGTTTGAAGAAATATTTCACAAATATTCTTCGTCGAAAAAACAGAAGCTAAAATGAAAAATTAAATTAAAATGTATTTATTATTCTTTACAATAAATTTAAAAAAATTACTTGAACATTGATTTAAATTGTCAGGAAAGAAGAGGAAGGAATATAACAGGTAAAAAGGTATATTTGTTCAAAAATCCTAAAATCATTTTTAAGGTTGTATTTTTTCTTTAAAATGGTCTTTCTGAAAGTTATAAGAAGCAAAGTAAAAAAATTTATGAATTTATTTAAACAAAAGAAGACCAAGTCTTTAAAATATTTTCTTGGATTTTCAAATTCTATTTGAGTTTTGTCTCTCTTAGAATTAAAAATGTCGGGCAAAGCGAGACCAGCTTGTTAGTAAATAAATAAAATTTAAAAAATAGAGGCAGCTCACTGGTAAGTACTGCTATTTGAGCTCTTTTTAGAACAGGCCAGCGGGCTACTCATCTGGTCCTTACGGGCTACTTGGTGCCCGCGGGCACCGCGTTGGTGACCCCTGTGCTAAGCAGTTACAGTAAATATCCTTGGCTACATATAAAATAGTGATACATGTACATAAGGGTGTAACGGTACACAAATTTTGGTTCAGTACGTACCTCGGTTTAGAGGTCACGGTTCGGTTCATTTTTGGTACAGTAAGAACAAAAACAAAATATAAATGTTCTGGTTATCTACAATGTAAATAGTCATGAAAATAAAGAAAATGCATTGATTGAGAAGATATGTCCAAACTTTTGGCCTCTATTGTATGCTGATGCCTTGAGCGCGATAGTTTTCCAATGTGTTGTAAGCATTATATCCCGCTTTCTTATGGCTTTTATTACATATTGCTAGTTAGCACATGCCTAACAGTGTCTTGAAAATATAAAATAGCCCATGGCTGAATTACAGCCACTGAATAGATATACAGATTTGTCGACTAATTGTTAAAGTTATCGATGATTATTCAACTATCCGATTAGTTATTAGTTGCAGCTAGTGTTGTCCCGATACCAATATTTTGGTACCGGTACCAAAATGTATTTCGATACTTTTTTAAATAAAGGGGACCACAAAACTTTGCATTATTGGCTTTATTTTAACAAAAAATGTTAAGGTACATTAAACATGTTTATTATTGCAATTTAGTCCTTAAATAAAATAGTGAACATACTAGACAACTTGTCTTTTATTAGTAAGTAAACAAACAAAGGCTCCTAATTAGTCTGCTGACGTACTGTACGCAGTAACATATTGTGTCATTTATCATTCTATTATTTTGTCAATATTATGAGGGACAAACTGTAAAAATTGATTATTAATCTACTTGTTCATTTACTGTTAATATCTGCTTACTTTCTCCTTTAACATGTTCTATCTACACTTCTGTTAAAATGTAATAATCACTTATTCTTCTGTTGTTTGATACTTTACATTAGTTTTGGATGATACCACACATTTAGGTATCGATCCGATACCAAGTAGTTACAGGATCATGCATTGGTCATATTCAAAGTCCTCATGTGTCCACGGACATATATTTACTGAATTTATAAACATAATATAAATAAATACAAAAACGAAAAAAGATTCTGTGATGCTAAAAAATATCGATGTAAACATCATCATAATCACTACATAAGTTCCTGTACTTGGTATCATTACAGTGGATGTTAGGTGTAGATTCACCAATGGCGTTTGTTTACATTGTGACGCCGGTGAGCTACGGTGTGTAGTGAAGCATGTTTAGCTATTCCTCGTCCTGCAGTGATAATGATACTTCGAAGAAACTTACTTTATTTGTCGCCATGGAGACAAGGATTAGTGATTTAGGCAAGGCAACTTTATTTGTATAGCGCTTTTCATACACAAGGCAGACTCAAAGTGCTTCACAGACAACAAAGTGAAATGAAAGAAAAATAAAATTAAAATTAAAATGCAGACAATAAAAATAAAAACAGTGCGGACGTTAAAAGTTAAAAGATTCAAAGATTTAGCTGAAAGCTAAGGTGAACATAAAAGTCTTCAGTCTAGTTTTAAAAGTAGTCAGAGTTGGAGAGAGTCTGGCATCTTCAGGAAGTTTATTCCAGCTATTTGTTGCATAGTGACTGAATGATGCTCTCCCTTGATTTGAGTTTACTCTGGGAACCGCTAACAGATTGGTCTCAGAAGATCTTAGTGATCTGGAGGGCTTATATAGTGGGAGCATATCAGTGATATACTTTGGCCCTAGACCATGTAGTGATTTATATGTGAGCAGGAGGATTTTGAAATCAATTCTCTGATGTACAGGGAGCCAATGTAAGGATTTAAGAATTGGTGTAATGTGCTCACATTTTTTGGTCTTTGTTAGAACTCTAGCAGCAGCGTTCTGAACAAGCTGCAGCTGCCTGACAGTTTTTTTTTGGGAAGACCTGCAAGGAGACCCTTACAATAGTCTAGCCTACTGGTAATAAAGGCATGTACAAGTTTTTCAAAGTCTTGAGCTGACATGAGCCCTCTAAGTCTTGTTACATTTTTGAGGCGATAGTAGGCCGATTTTGTTACTGATTTGATGTGACTGTCGAAATGTAAATCACAATCTAAAATAACCCCAAGATTTCTGGCTTTATTTGAGGTTTTCAGGGACAGTGATTGAAGGTGTTGGACGACTTTAAACCTTTCTGTTTTAGCACCAAAAACAATGATCTCAGTTTTATCTTCATTTAGTTGTAGGAAATTTTGGCACATCCAGTGTTTGACTTGCTCAATGCACTGGCACAGAAGATCTATGGGGCGATAGTCATTTGGTGATAGCGCTACATAGATTTGAGTGTCATCGGCATAGCAATGATGGTCAATGTTATTATTTTGCATGATTTGTACTAGTGGGAGCATATAGATGTTAAATAAAGTCGGCCCCAAGATTGAACCTTGGGGGACTCCACACGTTACGTTGGTTGGTTCTGATACAAAGTCACCAATGGAAACAAAATAGTTCCTATCTTGTAGATATGACTTGAACTTGAATTTAGAAGTAGCTACAACTCTTCCTGAGGGCGTTTCAGTGTTATAACTCCACCTTTATCTTTAGTTTTTAAGCCAAAATGCGTCCGTTCTCCCCTTTTCTGTCCACACACTGTGTCTGCTTGTAAGTACTCTGTGTGTGTGCGCTGCCGAACATGCTCCTCTGCTTGTAAAACCAGCAATGTCACGATGTGACGAAGCGGGTGGATGGGGGACCAGTACTTTTTAGAGGCTGTATAGTACTGAATATGATTAATTAGTATCGCGGTACTATACCAATACCGGTATACCGTACAATCCTAGTTGCAGCCCTTGAAGTGGATGTTCTTGCTCCATGTTTGAACATGGACAAACGAGCAGCACTGGACGGCCTCCAGCGCTCCGTGAATGATGTGCATGGTCACCTTGAGTTAGGGGAGCTGCAGAAATTACATTTGAGTAAAAGGGTTTGGGCGTGTCTGTGTCCCCTCTGTGGCCTTCTACAGGATGTTCTTGATTTTGTTCAATCACGGCGGCGCTTTTTTGACCTGAAGAGTAAGTGAATGTGTTTGGCAGCAGATGACAGATAAGGAAGAGTGTGCGTTATGGTCGTTCAGTCCAGTACAGATTGTACTCATTGAAGGCTGAATTCATTCTGCTTCATCCAACTTATCAATCCTACGCATTGGAAGAATGCAACCTTGAAGTGCATGAATCTCCATTGGCTGATAATTTAAAAAAAAAAGCCTTCCTCCCCCCTCCCTCTTGTTTTTTAGTCTCGGTGAATGAAAACTGGATGAGGTGCAACTAGTTTTTTTCCCTGAGCTTCCTCCATTGCAGTCCTTCAGGAAGACATTCAAGTTCTGTTGACTGAATCCTACGAAACCCTGGGGGTCATTTTTTTCCACTTCTGTCTGTGTTTCCTATGGTGTTTACATCATTAGAGACCCCGGGCGGATGCACATGATCACCAAGGCGATTGAAACACATGGCAACTGAGCTGCTCCCAAATGAGTCCCACCCTGATTTCCATCCCCTCTGTCTCCAGCGGAGATGCCCTGATTACTGAGTGACTTTGTATTGGAGTAGAGAGACCTCTTGAGATTGTTGTTGCGCTACGATGATAAGGAGTTGTGTGGAAATCAAAGTTGTGCTGTAAAGACACACTTGTGCAAACTACGAATATTTCTTTTTTTCCCACCATTTTTGATAGCTTTTTCCCATTTGCCTTTTGATTTGCTGACTCCCAGTGGCATATGTGTTTATTTTAGGAGGAAACCTGGGTCAAAGATCATAGCCAAAGGGATTAATGTTGGTCTCTGTTTACTGTATGTCCATGTGCCTTGGACATACCGTATTTTCCGGACCATAGGTGAACAGTAGGGATGGGCGGTACCACACTTTTAGGATTCGATACGATACCGATACTTTTTCTTGCATTTTCATCGATACCGATACCATTAATTTCTTATTGGCAATTTTTGTCAGTCAAAAATATTATTACTATTAGAGATGTCCGATAATATCGGCCGGCCGATAATATCGGCCGATAAATGCTTTAAAATGTAATATCGGAAATTATCGGTATCGTTTTTTTTATCGGTATCGGTTTTTTTTGTGGTTTTTAAATTTTTATTAAATCAACATAAAAAACACAAGATACACTTACAATTAGTGCACCAACCCAAAAAACCTCCCTCCCCCATTTACACTCATTCACACAAAAGGGTTGTTTCCTTCTGTTATTAATATTGTTGTTCCTACATTATATATCAATATATATCAATGCAGTCTGCAAGGGATACAGTCCGTAAGCACACATGATTGTGCGTGCTGCTGGTCCACTAATAGTACTAACATTTAACAGTTAATTTTACTAATTTTCATTAATTACTAGTTTCTATGTAACTGATTTTATATTGTTTTACTTTCTTTTTTATTCAAGAAAATGTTTTTAATTTATTTATCTTATTTTATTTGATTAATTTAAAAAAAAAAAAACGACCTTATCTTCACCATACCTGGTTGTCCAAATTAGGCATAATAATGTGTTAATTCCACAACTGTATATATCAGTATCGGTATCGGTTGATATCGGTATCGGTAATTAAAGAGTTGGACAATATTGGATATCGGCAAAAAGCCATTATCGGACATCCCTAATTACTATTGTTATTATTTAAGACAAATCACAAGATAAATACAGACCATTTATAACACATTTATTATGGTCAATATATAATAAAAGTAAAATTTAAATAAATAACATAAATATGAAAAATAAATTAAATATAAACAAAAATATACACATTTTCACTTTTCTTATTTCTCAAAAAAAAAAGTCTTGGTAGAAAAAACTTAAAAAAACAATTATTCATAACAATGTTATGTTTCAAACCTCTTTGTGGAAGTAAACTTATAACTAGGGATGCCGATAAATGCGTTAAAATGTAATATCGGAAATTATCTGTATCGTTTTTTTAATTATCTGTATCGTTTTTGTTTTTTTGTTTTTTTTTATTTTTTATTAAATCAACATAAAAAACACAAGATACACTTACAATTAGTGCACCAACCCAAAAAACCTCCCTCCCCCCATTTCTTTCTGTTATCAATATTCTGGTTCCTACATTATATATCAATATATATCAATACAGTCTGCAAGGGATACAGTCCGTAAGCACACATGATTGTGTGTGCTGCTGGTCCACTAATAGTACTAACCTTTAACAGTTAATTTTACTCATTTTCATTAATTACTAGTTTCTATGTACGGTAACTGATTTTATATTGTTTTACTTTCTTTTTTATTCAAGAAAATGTTTTTAATTTATTTATCTTATTTTATTTTATTAATTAAAAAAAAAAACGACCTTATCTTCACCATACCTGGTTGTCCAAATTAGGCATAATAATGTGTTAATTCCACAACTGTATATATCAGTATCGGTATCGGTTGATATCGGTATCGGTAATTAAAGAGTTGGACAATATCGGAATATCGGATATCGGCAAAAAGCCATTATCGGACATCCCTAATTACTATTGTTATTATTTAAGACAAATTACAAGACAAATACAGACCATTTATACCACATTTATTAAGGTCAATATATAATAAAAGTAAAATTTAAATAAATAATATAAATATGAAAAATAAATTAAATATAAACAAAAATATACACATTTTCACTTTTCTTATTCCTCAAAAAAAAAAGTCTTGGTAGAAAAAGCTTAAAAAAAACAATTATTCATAACAATGTTATGTTTCAAACCTCTTTGTGGACGTAAACTTATAACTAGGGATGTCCGATAATATCGGCCTGCCGATATTATCGGCCGATAAATACGTTAAAATGTAATATCGGAAATTATCGGTATCGTTTTTTTTAATTATCTGTATCATTTTTTTTAATTTTTATTAAATCAACATAAAAAACACAAGATACACTTACAATTAGTGCACCAACCCAAAAAACCTCCCTCCCCCCATTTCTTTCTGTTATCAATATTCTGGTTCCTACATTATATATCAATATATATCAATACAGTCTGCAAGGGATACAGTCCGTAAGCACACATGATTGTGCGTGCTGCTGGTCCACTAATAGTACGAACCTTTAACAGTTAATTTGACTCATTTTCATTCATTACTAGTTTCTATGTAACTGTTTTTATATTGTTTTACTTTCTTTTTTATTCAAGAAAATGTTTTTAATTTAGTTATCTTATTTTATTATTTTTTAAAAAAAGTACCTTATCTTCACCATACATGGTTGTTCAAATTAGGCATAATAATGTGTTAATTCCACGACTGCATATATCGGTTGGTATCGGTTGATATCAGTATCGGTAATTAAAGAGTTGGACAATATCGGAATATCGGATATCGGCAAAAAGCCATTATTGGACATCTCTACTTATAACACTTCTCTGAAGCAAAGTCAATAATTTCCTTATCACAATAAACTAGGATTTCCTTGTCCTATAAACCTGCATACGAAAGACAGTTCCCTGAGAAAATGAACTGGCAAAAAATGAATCGGCAAAAAAGCCATTATCGGACATCTCTAAGAACTATGTTTTTTTTCTAAATGTAAAAGACTTCCTTGTGGTCTACATAACATGTAATGGCGGTTATTTGGTCAAAATGTTGCATAGTTGATGTTTTACAGATCATCTTCAAGTCGCTTTCTGACAGTCGCTTCAGGATGCGTCTTATTTACTTGGCTCACCTTCGACAGCGTCTTCTCCCCGTCATCTTTGTTGTAGCGGTGTAGCGTGCAAGGACGGGTGTGGAAGAAGTGTCAAAAGATGGAGCTAACTGTTTTAATGACATTCAGACTTTACTTCAGTCAATAACCGGAGCAGCATCTCCTCATCCGGAAACAACAACGAGGCCGTAAATGTGTCCCGTGAATAACCGTCTGCCCGGAACTCTCTAATTCCTAAAGTTCCTTGGGTGAATAATGTAAACTCACTATACTGGTATGTTTTAGCGCTTTCATGGCGAGTCTACTGACCGATATAAGTAAGAACTTTACACTACTTTATATTAGAAATGGCAACAGCGGAGAATGAATGTCCCATAATAAGAAGATAGAGAAAAAGAAGAAGCTTATCGACACGGACTACAAAGGCGGAAACGCGCAATATTTCAGGATTTATGCAGATCCCAAATACAGATCAGCAGGTACCAGAAGGTAAGAAAAGTTCCTTTTGCATAATATTGCGAAACAAAACGCCAGATATGTCTTACCTTATACACACATCATAATAATACTTGTATGTTTAATGCACCGACAATCCATCAAGCGGTGCGGCTTCACAGCTTACCAAAGTCGGACTAAAACATTTCGATAGATTTTTGAGCGCCTTGTGTAAGTAATGTTCTATATTTTCAATGGAACATATACAATGTTGGTGTTGTTTACTTGAGTCATATTGACATCATATTGCAGTCTACACGTATCTCTCATGTTTGACTGGCATCTACTGGTCACACTTATCAGTACACCATGTACCAAACAAAATAGTTTCGAGGTCGGTAAGCAAAACCAGAATTATTTCGTACATTAGGCGCACTGGGTTTTGAGGAAAAAAAAAAGATTTTAAGTGCGCCTTATAGTCCGGAAAATACGGTATGTTGCTGGTTTTACTTAATTTTCAATAATGAGGAAGATGACAATACTACAATACTATGTCAACATAAACCAGTGCTTCTCAAATATTTTCTGTTACGCCTCCCCTGGGAAGAAGACATTATTTTGCGCCTTCCCCCACTCTACACCGTGACTATAAATAGTATAATTTGTCTATAAAATTATTGTAACTATACCTATGCATAAAATTGTAAGCTTACTAACATTAAAGGAAACAACACACCGGTCTTTCCCCGTCTCCCCACCGTGGTTACGGTGCAGACAAGTGCTACAAATACTTCATCATATTCTGGTATGGCACAAAAAGCATGTTCCCTGAGCATCGCCCCACTATTTGAGAAGGACTGTCATAAACCAATTTTTCATAGGAATGACCCCTTTTGGGTTAATTTAGGCAGGCACACTTTAGTACGGTGGCCTGGAAGTGCGAACCACTTTACAATTTCATATAACAAGTTACAACTACAGAAAACAATTACCGTATTTTTCGGAGTATAAGTCGCTCCGGAGTATAAGTCCCATCGGCAGAAAATGCATAATAAAGAAGGAAAAAAAAACATATATAAGGCGCACTGGAGTATAAGTCGCATTTTTGGGGGAAATGTATTTGATAAAAGCCAACACCAAGAATAGACATTTGAAGGGCAATTTAAAATAAATAAAGAATAGTGAACAACAGGCTGAATAAGTGTACGTTATATGAGGCATAAATAACCAACTGAGAACGTGCCTGGTATGTTAATGTGACATATTATGGCAGTGGTTCTTAACCTGAGTCGGCCTCAGGGGTTCGGCGGAGGTCAAGACACACCCGACTCATCGTGTAAATAAAAACTTCTCCCTATCTGCGTATTACGGATACGGCAACAGCAGAAGCCAGACTGATTTGCAGGTGTGTAATTTGTTGTGAGTTTATGCACTGTGTTGGTTTTATTCTTTGAACAAGGTGATGTTCATGCACGGTTCATTTTATGCACCAGTAAAAAAACATGGTAACACTTTACTATGGGGAACATATTCACCATTAATTAATTGCTTATTAACATGCAAATTAGTAACATATTGGCTCTTAACTAGTCATTATTAAGTACGTACTAAAGCCTTATTCGGCATGGCCTTATTATAACCCTAACCCTCTAACCCTGGCCCTAACTCTCTAACCAAATAACTCTAAATTAAGTCTTTGTTACTTAGAATATGTTCCCCATACTAAAGTGTTACCAAAAACATATAACTTTGTCTTGAATTTGAAAAAAAAAACACATTTTATTTTTCACTAAAGAAGGGTTCGGTGAATGCGCATATGAAACTGGTGGGGTTCGGTACCTCCAACAAGGTTAAGAACCACTGTATTATGGTAAGAGTCATTCATATAACTATAACATATAGAACATGCTATACGTTTACCAAACAATATGTCACTCCTAATCGCTAAATCCCATGAAATCTTATATGTCTAGTCTCTTACGTGAATGAGCTAAATAATATTATTTGATATTTTACGGTAATGTGTTAATAATTTCACACACAAGTCGCTCCTGTAGTATAAGTCACACCCCCGGGCAAACTATGAAAAAAACTGCGACTTATAGTCCGAAAAATACGGTACTTGACTTGTACTTGTAATTTGTTTCATGAAATTGTAGCGTTTTGCACTTCCAAGCCACCGTACTTTAGTAATAAGAAGCACCTGGACTTGATAGATTGGTTGACATAGACAAGTTGTCTAAATAAGTTGAACCCACTGGTTCCACTGGCTTACAGAGTTAGTTCTCATTCATTATTGCCATCCCCCACTTCCTCTTGGCCATGACTGTGGTTCCAGCGTCCGTCTAGACGTGCGGCATCATTAACTTGCTGCGACCTCAACCACAGTTGAATTGGCTCCTGCATCCCCTGTACTAAAGTCCCCCCCCCCGCCCCCTGTCCGCAGGGAACTGGGGTTCCTATGGACTGTCCATTAGAGCCACGAGCCTAAACGGCAAGCTTTAATAGGCCAAGTGGCCGGAGCCTCTCTCAGCCTGCTGAATAATTCAGAATGTCTGGGGCAGTGTCTAGTCCTGGGGCACAGAGGGATGTGAACTAGGGTGCAGGGTGCTGAACTGAAGCACAAGGGTTAATAAAAGGTCTGTCTGTCTGTAGCAGTTCACTTCCCCTCCACCTCCAACAATGCACCAAACCCCTCCCCACGTAGGAAAGAATTCTATTCAGTTGATTAGATTTTTCAAAATGGATCAATTTTTAATCAGTGGAGCATCTGACTATGGTCAATACTATTGTGGCGGGAAAGACAGTTGCTGAACAGCCGTCTTTATTTACAGAAATGTTAGGTTTGTTTTTACTGTACACAAGTGGATAGAAAAGAAATGGCAACTGACTCATACTACTAAAGCTGTTACGCATTATGTTGTATGTGACATCACTTCCACCAAGACTGGTGATCTGTGACTGTGACATTTGGAAGATTAGTGATAATATTTTCCTGTGCCGAGATACCGCTTATTCATTTGATCCACTCAATGCACGGACTATGTAAAATGCACTAAGCCAGCTGTAGTGCAAACATTACACTTTCATTGGACTGTCAGAGGAACCTAAACCTAATGTCTGGAGCTTCTTTACAATCACTGACTTCAACGTTTATTAACATTACATAGGTTTGGTTTCTATATCCACAGCTTCTAAAAACATTAAATGACACATCCTATTGTATTTTTTCTTTTAAATAAGTATTTAACATGTATAAAAATTACTTGAACGTAAAAAAAAGTAAATGTTTTAGTAAGCAAGGTCAAATGTTGCAACATAGAGTAAAATCAATACTGCACTGTCCCGACGGGAGTAAAATCGTTTATCAAAAGGATAGATCAATAACGTCACAACAAAACATATTATGTAAATGAGAAAAATCTACATGCTATGCAACCTTAAATATTTCCAGGTCATTCAGCCCATTTGCCTGTGCCATAATCCTAATTGTACCACACTGTACTACTGCAGTTTTTCTGACAATTTTTCCCACAAGACTGCAATATATTTGTCGTGGGAGGAGGGGACAGTGACGTAATGACGTGTCATCACGGGGGGATGGGTATCGTTTACATGTCAACCAGTATTAGCACTGAATTGGTGCCAAAAACAGTGAAGGTTCTTAAATGGGGCCCAAACCGGTACTTAAAAAATGGAAAACATGCACATTTTTGTAAAAAAACAACAACATACAAACCAAAAAAAAGCTTTTTATTTTTAAGGACAGTTTTGTGGCATTCAAAATAAATACACCAGTAATTCAAACACTTCAGTTTTGTAAATTATGATGATTGATTGATTGGTGATTATTTATGTATTTATTGTTTGTTTACTTACTATGGTATATTATTTATTTTTGATGTATTTATTCACTGTTTTGTTACAAAGAAATGGGAGGAAATTGCTACGATATGAAAAGGGGTAGGATTAAATAAGCGCTGCTTCTTCCTACTCCTTTTCGGACGTGATGTAATGAAACCACTGGAAATATTTGGTGCATTACATTGCATCGTATGCATGTTCCAAATAAACTGAACTGAACTGAATAAACGGTAACCAAGGCAACATTCTGGAGAAATGTTTCAATGTTAACCAAAATTAACTTTAACGAGGGCATTTTTTAACCGACGTTTCATGTTAGGTTAAACAATAAAATAAAAATAGATCTCCAGTGTTCGACTGTCCTCAAAGAAGACTGTTTAATATGTGACATGATGTGTTGAAACGTATCAAACAGCCTTATTTTAAGATCAAAACTTAATGTAGTCATAGGATTTAAAACAGAGTAGGTATAACACGTGTGTATTTTGTTAGCCAGCGATGGACAATAACAGCGGTAGAAGAGTATTGTCTGCCGAGATCTCTATTTCAGTAAATGAGGAACACATCCACAAGCAACACTGTTGCTTTAGGGCTTAATTTTTTATCTGTTTCAATGGCCAACCTTTTTTTGTTTTAAATATTGGTTTGTACTGTAGTACTTTAAGATTTATTTACATATAAAGTGCCTAACAAATTAAATCTATTATTATTATTTATAATTTCTGGCGTCTTACTCTGTTCAGAACTCTGTTTGAACGTACCATAAAAACACCTCGGTCTCGTATAATAGTATAAAACGATCACTAGAGAGCACAGCCTGTAAGTTCAATGTGCACAATAGCTTAGTTGCTCAGCCAACAATGTGTTTATGTATATTTAGATTGGGGTATGTCATTTCTTAATGGGGAAAAACATTGTTGTCTCTTGTATTGATGTTAGCATTTAAGCTGGCGCCGTGAGTTAATCAAAGTGCAGTTATCAATCACGGTTTTTCGTAGATTTTTATTCAAAACGGTAATACCAACCGTCGGGAGTTTTATCATGGTTATCATTGTTACCATTTATCGTTACATCCCTATCTCTGAGAATCACCATAACCACAAGAACCAAAGCAGATGTCATTTAAACACACATTCAAATATGGCCAACAGCTGTGGAAAGTTAGGTTATCCGTTAGACCCAAGTGTCAGCTCTTAGATGCATCCTCTTCCTCTACCCACAATCCCACATAGCGAAACAATCCGGAATGACCACAATCGCACCCTAAACTATGGAAGGCACACAGCATTTGGCCAACGGTAGGATTCTGGACCGTGCATGTAAATGGACTTCAAAGACAACAGATACATTTGGGCAAGGATAATTTAGTCCATGTAAATGTCGTGAGTGACACTAGTTGTTGCTTTTGTAGGATGGAAGGCATGTACTGGAGTTAAAGGCCTACTGAAAGCCACTACTACCGACCACGCAGTCTGATAGTTTATATATCAATGATGAAATCTTAACATTGCAACACATGCCAATACGGCCGGGTTAACTTATAAAGTGCAATTTTAAATTTCCCGCTAAACTTCCGGTTGAAAACGTCTATGTATGATGACGTATGCGCGTGACGTCAATGGTTGAAAAGGAAGTATTCGGACCCCATTGAATCCAATACAAAAAGCTCTGTTTTCATCTCAAAATTCCACAGTATTCTGGACATCTGTGTTGGTGAATCTTTTGCAATTTGTTTAATGAACAATGAAGACTGCAAAGAAGAAAGTTGTAGGTGTGATCGGTGTATTAGCGGCGGACTACAGCAACACAACCGGGAGGACTTTGAGATGGATAGCAGACGCGCTAGCCGCCGACCTCACCTTGACTTCCTCCGTCTCCGGACCGCCGACCGCATCTATGATCGGCTGAAGTCCTTCGTTGCGCCGTCGATCGCTGGAACGCAGGTGAGCACGGGTGTTGATGAGCAGATGAGGGCTGGCGTAGGTGGATAGCTAATGTTTTTAGCATAGCTCTGTGAGGTCCCGTTGCTAAGTTAGCTTCAATGGCGTCGTTAGCAACAGCATTGTTAAGCTTCACCAAGCTGGATAGCATTAACCGTGTATTTACAGGTCCATGGTTTAATAGTATTGTTAATTTTCTGTCTATCCTTCCAGTCAGGGGTTTATTTCTTTTGTTTCTATCTGCATTGGAGTTGGGGGTTAAATCACCAAAATGATTCCCGGGCGCGGCGCCGCTGCTGCCCACTGCTCCCCAAGGGGATGGGACAAATGCAGAGGACAAATTTCACCACATCTAGTGGGTGTGACAATCATTGGTACTTTAATCTTTAATTTAAGCCCGATGCTATCACGTAGGCTCCGTAGCTAAAGAGCTGTATTGTCGTGGAGATAAAAGTCACTGTGAATGTCCATTTCGCGTTCTCGACTCTCATTTTCAAGAGGTGGTTTAAAATACAAATCCGTGATCCACAATAGAAAAAGGAGAAAGTGTGGAATCCTATGAGCCAGCTTCTACCTAAGTTACGGTCAGAGCGAAAAAAGATACGTCCTGCACTGCACTCTAGTCCTTCACTCTCACGTTCCTCATCCACGAATCTTTCATCCTCGCTCAAATTAATGGGGTAATCGTCGCTTTCTCGGTCCGAAACGCTCTCGCTGCATTGTTAACAATGGGGAAATGTGAGGAACCCTTCAACCTGCGACGTCACGCTACTTCCGGTACAGGCAAGGCTTTTTTTTATCAGCGACCAAAAGTTGCGAACTTTATCGTCGATGTTCTCTACTAAATCCTTTCAGCAAAAATATGGCAATATCGCGAAATGATCAAGTGTGACACATAGAATGGATCTGCTATCCCCGTTTAAATAAAACAAATTCATTTCAGTAAGCCTTTAATTGCGCTTCTTTAGTGACTGTTGTGATTCCAAAGACATTTAGTGCACTTGAAGTCATGTTGAATAGAGGCTGTCTTCTTTAAATCAGTCATGACAATTCTGTTTAATGCACATCCAATGTCAATGTTAATTCATCCCTCAACAGCTGGATTTTCAGTTGTACATTCAGTGTTATGAGCACCCCAGGCCATCATGACACAGCTTGGGTTGTTCTTATGTCCTCTGTGTGTGTCCTGGTTCCCTGTTTGTCTATTTAATATGCAAAGGTGGTCATTCAGGGAGTCATTCTGGACCAGTGTAAACGAAACGGCTGCAATGATTAGCTGGCGCTGCAGAGGAAGTGTCCATCATTTTGTTAGTGCTTGTGGAGAACACCCCGCCCCCCAGGTCTTCTTGTTTCTTACTTCTTATAGAAGACGCACTCTGCACCCAAAGAACAAGTGCCGCAAATACACTGTAAGTGGAGTTACTTAATGGGAGATTTTGCATGCTTAATTGCAAGTATGGATTGAAGGTCCATTAAAAGACATCAGTGTCTTGGAGTACAATTTGAGGATATGTGAGATGGATTGATCTACTAACTTCTTGTCTTTCCTGCCTGGAAGAAGTAATTAGAAACAATGAATGCACCGGTACTTAAACGAGGGTTTTAAAGAAATGGAAACAAAACATAGTTTCTATCCAGACAGTCCTATTCTCAATTCTGGCCAAATTTGTTTGATAAGGCATGGTGGCACCATATATGCCCCAAGGGATGTATTATTTTTTATTTATGTGAGCCTTTTTAGGCCCAATTCAATAGCAGCAGTCTGATGGTCAGTGTACAGAAGGACTACCCAGCAGAGGAGGGAGTGGACCTGGCGTCAGCCTCACTGACAAGCTCTTATTTACCGTTGAGATCTATGACTCATTTTATGTTTCTAATCGTAAAGCACTGAGATTTATCGAAGTTAACGGGACAGTGGGGAATACCCCATGAGACTGGCAGATTCACCCCTCCCCGAGAGCCTTGCATTCACTTTAACTGGCCCCACGCAACTTCTGGGAGGAGCGAATGTTTGGTTCTGATGAAGAAGTCTATATTTCAGTTCAATATAGACAGCTGATTCGTTCGTCTCATAAAAATAAGAGCAATAAAAATGTGACAGTCGATGGATGGCTCTGGAAGGTTTAATAGGTGCTTATTGGTCAGCTGTTGTGACCTCTTGCAGGCCCCATGGTAAATCAGCCAAAGGATCTCCTTCATACATGTTGAATCTTGTTTGTAGAACCTCAAGAAGCAAACTGTTCAATACCTTCTGTGTCCAAATCATGGTGGGTTGTAGGATACTGTACAATTGTGCTTGTTGTTTTCATATATTGTTGATAAAATGATTGGCATTCTCAATTAGAATTGTGTAATACCGTATTTTCTGGACCATAAGGCGCACTGCCAATAAGCAGGTCTAGTCAGGTCTTTTTTTCCATATAAAAAGGCGCATTAAAGGGGTCATATTATGACTTTTTTCTAAATGTAAAAAACTTCCTTGTGGTCTACATAACATGTAATGGTGGTTCTTTGGTCAAAATGTTGCATAGATGATGTTTTACAGATCATCTTCAAGTCGCTTTCTGACAGTTACTTCAGAATGCGTCGTTTTGTGGGCGGTCTTATTTACGTGGCTCACCTTCGACAGCGTCTTCTCCCCGTCATCTTTGTTGTAGCGGTGTAGCGTGCAAGGACGGGAGTGGAAGAAGTGTCAAAAGATGGAGCTAACTGTTTTAATGACATTCAGACTTTACTTCAATCAATAACGGAGCAGCATCTTCTCATCCGTGGCTTACTGGTGCAACAACGCCTGGAAATGTGTCCCGTGAAAAAACGTCCGACCAGAACTTTCAAATAACTAAAGTTCCTTGGGTGAATAATGTAAACTCATAACACTGGTAGTTTTTAGCACTTCCATAGCGAGATATAAGTTAGAACTTCACGCTACTTTATATTACTTTATATGCCCTATAACAAGAAGATAAAGGAAAAAGAAGAAGCTTATCGACTACGGCATCGGCACTGACTACAGTGGCGGACGTGCCACTGTATTTTCAGGACTTATCCAGATCCCAAATACCCATCAGCAGGTAAGAAAAGTTGGTTTTGCATAGTATTGTGAAACAAAACGCCAGATAATACGTCTGCTAATGGGTGCCCTTTTGAGTTCCTTATACACACACATAGTAATACTTGTATCTCTGACTACGGTAGCCGTAACGGGCCGACAAGCCATCAAGCGGTGCGGCTTCAAAGTCATACTAAAACATTTTGACTGACTTTTGAGTGCCGTGTGTAATGTTCTTTATTTTCAATAGAATATTTAAAGTTTTGGTGTTGTTTACTGGCGCCATATGGCAGTCTACACATATCTCTTATGTGTGACTACCATTTACTGGTCACACTTATTATTACACCATGTACCAAATAAAATTGCTTTGAGGTTGGTAAGCACAACCAGAATGATTCCGTACATTAGGCGAACCGGGTTATAAGGCGCACTGTCGATTTTTGAAAGGATTTTAAGTGCGCCTCATAGTACGGTATTTATTTATTTGTGTCAGCCTGCCGCAAATGTGGATTTGGCACTTCTGTTTACCCTCACTCATTAACAAACTACAATGGAACTGTGGTAGTATGCATCATAATTCTGCGTCACAACGTGGCACCTACTTTGCCAAAAATAAAAGACGTAGCAGAAGGGATATGTGGTGGCAATTAGCAATGTACTAGTACCGTATTTGTCGGACTATAAGTCGCAGTTTTTTTCATAGTTTGGCCGGGTGCGACTTATACTCAAGAGCGACTTATGTGTGAAATTATTAACACATTACCGTAAAATATCAAATAATGTTATTTAGCTCATTCACGTAAGAGACTAGACGTATAAGATTTCATGGGATTTAGCGATTAGGAGTGACAGATTGTTTGGTAAACGTATAGCATGTTCTATATGTTATAGTTATTTGAATGACTCTTACCATAATATGTTACGTTAACATACCAGGCACGTTCTCAGTTGGTTATTTATGCCTCATATAACGTACACTTATTCACCCTGTTGTTCACTATTCTTTATTTATTTTAAATTGCCTTTCAAACGTCTATTCTTGGTGTTGGATTTTATCAAATACATTTCCCCAAAAAATGCGATTTATATTCCAGTGCGATTTATATATGTTTTTTTCCTTCTTTATTATGCATTTTCGGCCGGTGCGACTTATACTCCGGAGCGACTTATACTCCGAAAAATACGGTATACGTATTAAAAGTGAAAGGAGAAGTGAAAGAAAGTAGTGTTTCCTGCGACATTTATTTGGTAATCAGATACAAACCGCCATGAAAGGCAAAGTGTTCACCGCTGAGTAAGAGCAGCTATCCGTAACAGAGAGTGTTACTGCCACATGCAATGGTTGTAGAAAAACCTACACAACCTTTTTGTAACACACCCTTTATCACTTCACTTCACAAGTGCTAAGAAGACACAGCTTAGAGACACTCTTTTGTCACTGGGCAACACTTTGCCTTCCCGGTGATATAAATAAACCGGTGGTGTTAAGTGTGGACTTGTGAAACATACAGGAGCTCTTTTTTTATGAATCTGTGGCCCATTTAACAGAAACAGAACAAATTGAGTGAAAAGGCTTAAGGTAATAACAAAACGTGTTGTAAAACGATGTCATGTTGAGAATATTAAGAACAATATTTTTTTGTGTCTTTGAAGGCTCCACTAGGGATAGGTACGGCATTTGGTAATTTTATAGGTACAGACCAAAGTCATGTAAAATCAAAAAGACCCTTTAAGTCAACCATGAATTGATTGACGTAAACAAGTTGAAAAACTTATTCGGGTGTTACCATTTAGTGGTCATTTGTACGGAATATGTACTGTACTGTGCAATCTACTAATAAAAGTCTCAATCAATCAATCAATCAACATTGACATACATGGTGGACTGCTTTTGTTGACAAAAACATTTGAGGCTTAACAGGGTTGTTTCTTTGAGAAACAAAAGTCAGTTTATGTTGACATGAAAGTTACTTTTGTTTACTTCACTGTGTCAACAAATTGCCATAGGTTAAAAAATCGTTTATCACCTACTCTCTTTATATCTTTGGCTAAAGTTACAATTAAATGCTCAAACAATAGCTATCTTCAGTTATGTTGACAATTGCTCATGTGTACCATGCTTGCACCGGATTAAAAGGTTCACTGCCGATGAGCGGGTCTAGTCAGGTCTATTTTTTTATACAAAAGGCGCACCGGAATATAGGGCGCAATAAAGGGGTCATATATATATATATATATATATATATATATATATATATACAGTGGGGCAAAAAAGTATTTAGTCAATCACCCATTGACAATCAATGGGTGGCTGACTAAATACTTTTTTGCCCCACTGTATATATATATATATATATATATATATATATATATATATATATATATATATATATATATATATGAGTTTTCCTTGCCCGTATGTGGGCTCTGTACCGAGGATGTCGTTTTGGCTTGTACAGCCCTTTGAGACACTTGTGATTTAGGGCTATATAAATAAACATTGATTGATTGATTGATTGATATATATATATATATTTTTTTCTAAATGTAAAAGACTTCCTTGAGGTCTACATAACATGTAATGGTGGTTCTTTGGTCAAAATGTTGCATATATGATGTTTTACAGATCATCTTCAAGCCGCTTTCTGACAGTCGCTTCAGGATGCGCCGTTTTGTGGGCGGTCTTATTTACGTGGCTCACCTTCGACAGCGTCTTCTCCCCGTCATCTTCGTTGTAGCGGTGTAGCGTGCAAGGACGGGAGTGGAAGAAGTGTCCAAAGAGGGAGCTAACTGTTTTAATGTCATCCGTGGCTCACTAGTGCAACAACAACATCGGAAATGTGTCCCGTGAAAAACCGTCCGACCGGAACTCTCTAATAACTAAAGTTCCTTGTGTGAATAATGTAAACTCACTACACCGGTATGTTTTAGCGCTTTCATGGCGAGTTTACTGACAGATATAAGTAAGAACTTTACACTACTTTATATTACAAATGGCAACAGTGGAGGATGAATGTCCCATAACAAGAAGATAGAGAAAAAGAAAAAGCTTATCGACTATGGCGTCGTCACAGACTACAAAGGCGGACGCGCGCACTTTTTCAGGACTTATGCAGATCCCAAATATAGATCAGCAGGTACCAGAAGGTAAGAAAAGTTGCTTTTGCATAAAATTGCGAAAAAAAACGCCTGATAATATGTCTTACCTTATACACACACCATAATAATACTCCTATGTTGAAGCACAGTACAATCCATCAAGCGGTGCGGCTTCATAGCTTACCAAAGTCGTACTAAAACATTTTGATAGATTTTTGAGCGCCGTGTGTAACGTTCTATATTTTCAAATGAACATATACAATTTTGGTGTTGTTTACTTAAGTCATAATGCAGTCTACACATATCTCTTATGTGTGACTGCCATCTACTGGTCACACTTATTATTACACCCATGTACCAAATAAAATAGCTTTGAGGTCGGTAAGCACAACCAAAATGAATCCGTACATTAGGCGCACCGGGTTATAAGGCGCACTGTCGAGTTTTGAGAAAATGAAAGGATTTTAAGTGCGCCTTATACACTGCAAAAACTGAAATCTAAGTAAGATTAAATATCTCAAATAAGGGTGATATTTGCTTATTTTCTGTCTGATAAGATAATTCTTCTCACTAAGCAGATTTTATGTTACTTGTTTTAAGGGTTTTGGTCCTAAATGATCTCAGTAAGATAATACAGCTTGTTGCTGAGATTTGATGACCTATATTAGTAAAACATGCTTGAAACTAAAATATCAACTGTTGCAAAGCTGTGTCATCAACACTCAAAAGTATAAAACTACTTTTTAAAAGTAATAATTTCTTACTTCAAGCATGAAAAAAAAAATCATGATGCCGAGCGCATATCATTATGTCAAGATAATGGCACTAGCATTTACTTAATTTAAGAATATTTTTCAACATATTGAGCAAAAAGGTCTCATTTTTTATTTTTACCAAGAAAAGTGCACTTGTTATTAGGGAGAATGTACTTATTTTAAGGTATTTTTGGGTTCATTGAGGTTCGCTAATTTTACTTGTTTTGGAAAGTCTTGACAAGCCGAATTTTCTTGTTCTATTGGCAGATAATTTTGCTTAGTTCAAATTAAATACCCCTAGTTTTTGTATTTTTTTTTTTCTTGTTTTTGAACACTGACTTTTTGCAGTGTAGTCGGGGAAAATACGGTATATGAGTTAACCCATCGGAAGAATGTCGACTTAAATGGTTTCCGCTGTAAATAGTTCTCTGTTGTGTGCAATGGAATGTTTAATAGTGTGTGTTAGACATCATTGTATTAGCCGGCTGAAAGGTTTGAAAGCAAGCATGTGAAGAAAGGACCTCAGGAGGAAAATGGGCAAAGTGACAAACCTCCCACAGCTCAGCAGCGTAGCATCTGCATCTTCATCAAAGCACTTGACTTCTGTGTCCTCTGCTGAACCCGGCTTTGTAACTTAAAACAATAATCTGATCAGCCCCTCTGTCAACCTTCCCTCATCCCTGCCGCTGTGGATGAGGCCTCAGCGCAGGAGATGAAATAGCTCATGTTTCTCATGTACTATGCCATTTTGTCAGTTTGACTGTTCCACTTATTCAGTGTTTTTTGACTTGCTGAGCTTGAGGGAGTGCAAGTGCCATTTCGCACCCAGATCTGAGTTGTCTTGATTAAATTAGACAAAGTCGGGCGATAATTAAGAACCGCAAGGCGCTGCAAAACTGTCTGTTTCCAAACTGGTAAAAATGAGACGCTGCCACATCAATGAGCGAGCTGCCTCAGCTTGATGTCTGTGGTGGGTTATATCAGTTGACACCCTCAGCTCCTTCCTCTTTAATGTTTCTCCAAATATGATTAATCACATTCCGTAAAAATGTTGCTTCTGACAGAACACCACATTTCCACAACTTTGTTTGTTTCAATCACGATCTAAAGGTACCAAGTGTAGTTTGTGTTATAAACACTGCCCCAAAGATGTATGTCTGAGGGTCCTGCTGCCAAGAAACATGACCTGTTAACACAGTCGTGCACCTTGTTATAAGTTCCTTGAACAGAACAAGGGGAAAAAACCAAAGTGAACACAATTTTAGTCAGAATTTACATAAACTCACTACATGCCATTAACACCCTTATGAACAGTCCATTTTTTTTTTATGGAAGCCTTTTTAACAGAAATAACCAACCAAGCCAAGATACAGACAAAACATCCATCCATCCATCCATCCATCCATCCATCCATTTTCTACCGCTTGTCCCTTTTGGGGTCGCGGGGGGTGCTGGAGCCTATCTCAGCTGCATTCGGGCGGAAGACGGGGTACACCCTGGACAAGTCGCCATCTCATCGCAGGGCCAACACAGATAGACAGACAACATTCACACTCACATCATTTGTATCTAATTGAGTGGAGTCATTATTTGATCCAAAAATGAATTTAAAGGGCTATACAGAACATTACAAGAGGGCAAAAAAATCAATAAAATCATCATAAAACGATCATAATTCAAAATAAAATCATAAGATAAAATCATCATAAAAACAATCTTAATTAAAATTAAAATGAGAGAGTGTAAATAAAATACTTTTAAGTTGTCATATACATAAGTGAATACAAGTGTTTTCAGCTTGGATCTGAATACTCCCTACAATGAATAGAATAGAATAGAATAGAATTGACTTTATTGTCATTATATTTGCATATAACGAGATTAAAGGCCTACTGAAAGCCACTACTACCGACCACGCAGTCTGATAGTTTATATATCAATGATGAAATCTTAACATTGCAACACATGCCAATACGGACGGGTTAGATTAGTAAAGTGCAATTTTAAATTTCCCGCGAAATATTCTGCTGAAAACGTCTCGGTATGATGACGTTTGCGCGTGACGTCACGGATTGTAGCGGACATATTGAGACACCATTGTGGCCAGCTATTAAGTCGTCTGTTTTCATCGCAAAATTCCACAGTATTCTGGACATCTGTGTTGGTGAATCTTTTGCAATTTGTTTAATGAACAATGAAGACTGCAAAGAAGAAAGATGTAGGTGGGAAGCGGTGTATTAGCGGCCGGCTGCAGCAACCCAACCAGGAGGACTTTGAGTTGGATAGCAGACGCGCTACCGTGAGTACGCAGCTTTGGCTTCTAAACATTTGATCGCTTGCCCGTACGTGCGTGCCGCTATGTGCATGTCACGTACGTAACTTTGGGGAAATATATGTGCTGTATGAACTTTACGGAGGTGAACGGTACTTTGGGCTTCGGGATTGAGTGTGTTTTGCGGGTGTTTGAGTTGTATTGGTGGGTTATATGGACGGGAGGGGGGAGGTGTTTTTATGCGGATTAATTTGTGGCATATTAAATATAAGCCTGGTTGTGTTGTGGCTAATAGAGTATATATATGTCTTGTGTTTATTTACTGTTTTAGTCATTCCCAGCTGAATATCAGGTTCCACCCGCCATTCACAGCATCTTCCCTATCTGAATCGCTTCCACTGCCCTCTAATCCTTCACTCTCACTTTCCTCATCCACGAATCTTTCATCCTCGCTCAAATTAATGGGGTAATCGTCGCTTTCTCGGTCCGAATCGCTCACGCTGCTGGTGGCCATGATTGTAAACAATGTGCAGATGTGAAGCGCTCCACAACCTGTGACGTCACGCTACTTCCGGTACAGGCAAGGCTTTTTTATCAGCGACCAAAAGTTGCGAACTTTATCGTCGATGTTCTCTACTAAATCCTTTCAGCAAAAATATGGCAATATCGCAAAATGATCAAGTATGACACATAGAATGGACCTGCTATCCCCGTTTAAATAAGAAAATTTCATTTCAGTAGGCCTTTAAGGACTCCAATTTAAGGTGCGGTAGTGGGAACAAATATGGGATACAAATAAATTACACAAGAAGTAATAAAGATACAACTAAGAATTGAAATAAATAGACTACTATCCAATAAAATAATTAGCAATCCTGTACAATATACAAAACAATATACAAAATACTGTACAATATACAGAACGAGACAATGAGCCCTGTTACGCATCTTTTGGAAGACGATTCCAGATTTTATGAGCATAATACTGAAACTCAGGTTTCCTATGTTTCTACCAGACTCTGGTCACCACAAGGAGACCACTCCCTGTGGTTCTTAGAGGCCAAGAGGGTTCATATGGTTCTAAGATGTCAGATATGTACTTTGGCACAAGACCATAAGAGACTTGAAAACCAGTAGAGCTGTTTTAAAATGTCTATTCTGTGAGGAAAAGGAAGCCAAAGCAGTTATTTAAGCAATTAACTAATGGTCACGTTTCCTGGTTCTAGTCAGGACTCGAGTAGCAGCATTCTGGATGTACTGCGGCTGCTTAGAGAGCTCAGTGAGAAGACCATTACAGTAGTCCAAACACTTGTCGAACCCACACAAGTTATTGTGTTTTAGTCTGCGTTTTGGCAACATGAATCCAGCCTCTCAGAAAAACCATGATGCCACAATCCAGGTTTCTAACTCTGGAGTTGACAACAGTAATGTATGCTACATACTGTATATTAATGGGTTAATTGGGATTTCTCACAAATCTTAGCCTTTTTTACCAGTACAGTGGAACCTTTATTTATTGGTTCTTGAACATGGGTCACCAACCAAAACGTTTGCATACTAAAAACAAATTTTCCCATAAGAAACAATGTAAACTTTAATAATTAGTTCTGGCCTTAACGAAGGTCCTATTTTATATAAAAAATGCACACTTTGCAGACACTGTATATACTGTATATGTATCAAACCAGCATAACAAGCGGGCAATGGCTCAACAAGAGAGGTGGGTAGTAACGCGCTACATTCACTATGATACATTTACTTAAGTAACTTTTTTGTACTTTTCAGAATAGTTGTAATGTAACTTACTTTTACTTGAGTACTTTTGAGAAGAAGAAACGCTACTTTTACTCCATTACTTTGAGTTTTATTCCGATCGTTACATTTATTTACATCAGTTATTTATAATTACTGATTAGGCTTGCAAAGACTTAGATCGATAGATAGTACTTTATTGATTCCTTCAGGAGAGTTCCCTCATAAAAATTAGACTTATTCTTATGTCAGCGACCCTGCTTCCGACTCTGTTTCGCCAATCCAACACAAGCAGTAGTGACGTTTGATTCCATTTCACCAATCAAACAAGCACAAAGTACAGCTATAGGGAACTGAAATAGGTCAGTATTTTTTAAAGTATATGATCAAATAGAGACCTACTTACTTGTTTGATAAGTATCAGAATGTTCCCAAAGAAGACACTTTAATTACGTGACATGACCCCAGCACATCCTGGCTGTTGAGAGAACTGCTGAACAGAAACCTCCTAAAACAGTGGTTCTTAACCTTGTTTGAGATACCGAACCCCACCAGTTTCATATGCGCATTCACCGAACCCTTCTTTAGTGAAAAATAAAATGTGTTTTTTTTCTTCAAATTCAAGACAAAGTTATGTATACTAGTGCACAAAATGAACCGTGCATCAACATCACCTTGTTCAAAGAACAAAACCAACACAGTGCATGAACTCACAAGAAATTCCACACATGCAAATCAGTCTGACTTCTGCTGTTGCCGTATCCATAAAGCCGATAGGGAGAAGTTTTTATTTACACGATGAGTCGGGAGTGTCTTGACCTCCACGGTGGAGGCTCCGTCGAACCCCTAGGGTTCGATCGAACCCAGGTTAAGAACCACTGTCCTAAAACAATTGACTAAAAAAGCCATCTTTTTCTATGTCTGTGATGATTGTAATACCCACAAGGATCATTTAAAATACATCAAAAAGCAGTGGAAAGTTGCACTTATCTGTAGCTTTAAAGTTACTAGCGCTAGCTTATTAGCATGTAGCATCTTCTTTTTCTACTGTATTTACATCTAGCATAGCTAAACAAGATGAAATGACAACAATCGCCCTGAGTGTATAAAAGGCACATCAGTCACATTAGAGATAAGAGCGTGGAAACTCCAACTTCACATGTAGCTGTGAAAACTGAAGAAACTGAATGAATTGACAAATCAGAGTAATTTAGTACATAGAAACGTATTCACTGTAAAAAGTGACATGATGTCAGACAATGATTAAATTAGTAAAAAGAACATTTATATCATGTGCTGTCATGTGTGTCAGTCGAAATGTTCACATTTCACCTTACAGGAATTCTACTTTCAACTAGAGAAAACATGTTAAGGAAAATTGTACATTAATTTTTGTCAATGCGTGGACTATGGGAAGTTCGTTTTCCCGAGTTGCAAGGAAGGTTGGAGTGGACAAGACGTGCAGGTATATACATGATTTTATTTTAACACTAACAAAAGGTACAAAACTAAAGGCGCGCACAAAGGCGGAGAACAAACTTGACTAATGAAACAAAAACTAGCACTTGGGCAAAAAACTATGAACATGAAACAAATAAACACTTACTGTGACAAGAATATAGACAAAACTCACTTGGCATGGAACTATGGTAGCATGGGTAACATGGGTAGCAGAAGTCAAACAGATTTAATGTCGCCAGGGCGACCAACAGAAAAAGACAGGCTTAAATAACAGTGACATGATTGGTGACAGGTGTGTGAGTCCAAACGTGGAACAGGTGAAACTAATGGGTAACCATGGAAACAAAACAAGGGAGTGAAAAAGCAGGAACTAAGTAACCAAAACCAAACAGGACATGACTAAAACAAAACATGATCACACAGACATGACAATTTTATGTTTTACACACACACACACACACACACACACACACACACACACACACACACACACACACACACACACACACACACACACACACACACACACACACACACACACACACACACACACACACACACACACACACACACACGCCCATGCTCACACATACTACAATTGTAGTCCAAGAACCATTAAAAAAATAACTACTAAATAAATCAGAAGTTACTCAATACTTTTCACAGAATACTTACTCTTACTCAAGTAATTATTTTGATGACTTCTTTTTACTTTTACTTGAGTCATATTATTCTTAAGTAACGATACTCTTTACTTGAGTACAATTTTTGGGTACAGCCAGCTTAACGGTCAATGAGTCCGTACACACACAAAAGTGCCTTTGGTGCACTCCAAAATGTTACCAAACATTTTGCCTCGATAAAAAACAAAAAAGGAAAATACTTTTACTTTGTGTCATTGAATATTTAAGATAGGATAGGTCTTTATTGTCATTGCACAAGTACAACAAAACTTTGTTTTAGCACAAGATTAGACAAACAAACAGTGTACAGGGTTACAGAACAGGAACGCTGATGGGTCGCCACAAGGCGCCCCGTAAAAGATGGGAAAAAGGTAAACGCTGGGGAAGGATGAGTAAAAAAATACAATCTAGACTGGGCTCCTAAGGGGGCCCAGTCTGGAGTGGGAAAAAACCTCCATGCAAAGCACATATACATATTATAACGTACATCTCGAAGTATCTAGCAACAGAGGGGAGGGAGTGGGGGGTCATGGTGGTAGGCTTTTGTGGCATTTCTTGAGGAGTGTGGGAGTGGTAAACAAGCATAGCAACACCTTCCAGTCCTCCGTGGGCTTGATTGATTGAAACTTTTATTAGTAGATTGCACAGTACAGTACATATTCCGTACAATTGACCACTAAATGGTAACACCCGAATAAGTTTTTCAACTTGTTTAAGACGGGGTCCATGTTAATCAATTCATGGCTGGTGTCTTGGTACTCTATTCTAATTCGCTGTAATAAAGGTAACCCTCTGGCATCTTTTTCCCAAAAAATCGGATCTTATCACAGTTAAAAAGATAGGTAGAAATCCCCTTCAGCCGTTAAAATCCTTGAAGCGGCAGCTTTTTTCTGAATCACAGCTCCTCTTTTTAAACTTTTCCAAACACCCACAGCGCGCCTTAAATTGTTAATCCGTGCCGGGTTCCAGCATGGTCACTTTTGGACATTAAGTCGCCATATAAGTGGCGAGCTTTCTCCCAAATGATACCTTCAAAAATGCTCGCCGCTTTTCGTCTATCAACCCTAGCAACAGCTATTCCACCTGGTCTTGCACTCTCTTTACGTCTTTGCCAAGATATTTAACCTCTTCGGCAAAGTCAGCGACCATATAAACGTCCTTTTTTGACAATAGTTGCAATTGTGGACTTGTTTTTTTCCATATTTGTGAGCCAATCCTTTCGTCGCTCCATGATAGTTTTGTAAACAGCAGGTGACATCGGGGGCCCGTCTCTTCCAAATGGCATGTACAGGAAGCCATGTAATCAAAAATGGCAGGCTCCATAGAGCTTCCACAAATAAATAAGTGAATAAGTAAATGAAGCGATTGCACAAGGAGGCATATTTGGCTCGATCTTAACGTTCGTAGATCGAAAGGAACGCAAATAGAGGCATTTGTGAATGGAGGTTCTACTGCAGGAGTCACCAACCTTTTTGAAACCAAGAGCTACTTCTTGGGTACTGATTAATGCAAAGGGCTACCAGTTTGATACACACTTAAATAAATTGCCAGAAATAGCCAATTTGCTCAATTTACCTTTAACTCTATGTTATTATTAATAATTAATGATATTTACACTTAATTGAACGGTTTAAAAGAGGAGAAAACACACAAAAAATGACAATTAAACTTTGAAACAGTTTATCTTCAATTTCGACTCTTTAAAATTCAAAATTCAACCGAAAAAAAGAAGAGAAAAACTTAAAAAAAAGAATTTATGGAACATCATTAGTAATTTTTCCTGATTAAGATTAATTTTAGAATTTTGATGACATGTTTTAAATAGGTTAAAATCCAATCTACACTTTGTTAGAATATATAACAAATTGGACCAAGCTATATTTCTAACAAAGACAAATCATTATTTCTTCTAGATTTTCCAGAACAAACATTTTAAAAGAAATTCAAAAGACTTTGAAATAAGATTTAAATTTGATTCTACAGATTTTCTAGATTTGCCAGAATAATTTTTTTGAATTTTAATCATAATAAGTTTGAAGAAATATTTCACAAATATTCTTCGTCGAAAAAACAGAAGCTATAATGAAGAATTATATTAAAATGTATTTATTATTCTTTACAATAAAAAAAATAAATTTACTTGAACATTGATTTAAATTGTCAGGAAAGAAGAGGAAGGAATTTAAAAGGTAAAAAGGTATATGTGTTTAAAAATCCTAAAATCAGTTTTAAGGTTGTGTTTTTTCTCTAAAATTGTCTTTCTGAAAGTTATAAGAAGCAAATTTTAAAAAAATAATGAATTTATTTAAACAAGTGAAGACCAAGTCTTTAAAATATTTTCTTGGATTTTCAAATTCTATTTGAGTTTTGTCTCTCTTAGAATTAAAAATGTCGGGCAAAGCCAGACCAGCTTGCTAGTAAATAAATACAATTTAAAAAATAGAGGCAGCTCACTGGTAAGTGCTGCTATTTGAGCTATTTTTAGAACAGGCCGGCGGGTTACTCATCTGGTCCTTACGGGCTACCTGGTGCCCGCGGGCACCGCATTGGTGACCCCTGTTCTACTGTATGATGCAAGGCAAAGGATCTTGGAGGATGACTTACACACCACACATTTCTAGATCCACCACAGCCTGGTTGGCCATTTTCTGCTTGTACTAACATCATGTCACGTCACGCAGTCAGGCAATCAGACGTGCAAAGCGATTACCTCAAACATGGCTCTCAAATACACGAGGAACACTTTTTTTTTATATTCCTTCCAAAGGGTATTAAGCTGGCTGTGTTCTGTAAAAATATTTGTTTTGATCAGAAACTCGGTCAGTCTGCTTGGAGTTTACACACAGTGCTGTGTCTTCTTCTGTGGAGAAACCTTTTTAGGCAAGCACAGAGGTTTCTGGTGGTCGGTCTCTACAGTTATTCACATCCTACTATTGACTGCATTTCTCAAATTACACACAAGGCACATTTTTTTGTTTTTGCACACAATTATTTGTGAACTCAGGTTCACATATCTCATTGTGCTGGCAGCTAGTGTTCTTCAGCCTTCCTCTTTCTATTGACCTGAGCCTCTGTGTATGTTCTAGTGCGATTCACAAGTGATTTAAATCCATATCACGATTCTGATTTATAACCATTCTTAATTGATTGAAAATATCCAAAAATCTATTTTTAAAAATATGTTTTTTTTAGGCCATCTCTGCACATACCCGCTGCACTTATACATCATATGTCAGCAGCCAACCTGTTTTAAATATATGTTATTTAACTTACAGTCGTGGTCAAAAGTTTACATACACTTGTCTTGAGTTTCCAACAATTTCTACAACTCTTGTTTTTTTGTGATATAGTGATTGGTGCACATGCTTGTTGGTCACAAAAAACATTCATGAAGCTTGGTTCTTTTATGAATTTCAATCAATCAATCAATCAATGTTTATTTATATAGCCCTAAATCACAAGTGTCTCAAAGGGCTGTACAAGCCACAACGACATCCTCGGTACTGAGCCCACATACGGGCAAGGAAAACTCACCCCAGTGGGACGTCGATGTGAATGACTATGAGAAACCTTGGAGAGGACCGCATATGTGGGTAACCCGCCCCCCTCTAGGGGAGACCGAAAGCAATGGATGTCGAGTGGGTCTGACATAATATTGTGAAAGTCCAGTCCACAGTGGATCCAACACATCAGCGAAAGTCCAGTCCATAGTGGGGCCAGCAGGAACCATCCCGAGCGGATACGGGTCAGCAGCGTAGAGATGTCCCCAACCGATGCACAGGCTAGCGGTCCACCCCGGGTCCCGACTCTGGACAACCAGCACTTCATCCGTGGCCACCGGACCTGTGCAACTCCCCCTCCATAAGGGAGAGGGAAGCAGAGGAGAAAAGAAAAGAAAAGAAACGGCAGATCAACTGGTCTAAAAAGGGGGTCTATTTAAAGGCTAGAGTATACAAATGAGTTTTAAGATGGGACTTAAATGCTTCTGCTGAGGTAGCATCTCTAACTTTCACCGGGAGGGTATTCCATAGTATTGGAGCCCGAATAGAAAACGTTCTATAGCCCGCAGACTTTTTTTGGGCTCTGGGAATCACTAATAAGCCGGAGTTCTTTGAACGCAGATTTCTTGTCGGGACATATGGTACAATACAATCGGCAAGATAGGCAGGAGCTTGACCGTGTAGTATTTTATACGTAAGTAGTAAAACCTTAAAGTCGCATCTTAAGTGCACAGGAAGCCAGTGCAAGTGAGCCAGTATAGGCGTAATATGATCAAACTTTCTTGTTTTTGTCAAAAGCCTTGCAGCCGCATTTTGTACCAACTGTAATCTTTTAATGCTAGACATTAGACAATTTATGTTTCATCTGACCACAACTTTCCTCCAGAAGGTTTTATCTTTGTCCATGTGATGTTAGATGAAAGAAAAATTGAGCTGTTTGGCCACAATACCCAGCAATATGTTTGCAGAAGAAAAGGTGAGGCCTTTAATCCCAGGAACACCAATCCTACCGTCAAGCATGGTGGTGGTAGTAGTATGCTCTGGTCCTGTTTTGCTGCCAATGAAACTGGTGCTTTACAGAGAGTAAATGGGACAATGGAAAAAGGAGGATTACCTCCAAATTATTCAGGACAACCTAAAATCATCAGCCCGGAGGTTGGGTCTTGGGCGCAGTTGGGTGTTCCAACAGGACAATGACCCCAAACACACGTCAAAAGTGTTAAAGGAATGGCTAAATTAGGCTAGATTGAAGGTTTTAGAATGGCCTTCCCAGAGTCCTGACTTAAACGTGTGGACAATGCTGAAGAAACAAGTCCATGTCAGAAAACCAACAAATTTAGCTGAACTGCACCAATTTTTTTCAAGAGGAGTGGTCAAAAATTCAAGCAGAAGCTTGCCAGAAGCTTGTGGATGGCTACCAAAAGCGCCTTATTGCAGTGAAACTTGCCAAGGGACATGTAACCAAATATTAACATTGCTGTATGTATACTTTTGACCCAGCAGATTTGCTCACATTTTCAGTAGACCCATAATAAGTTCATAAAATAACCAAACTTTATGAATGTTTTTTTGTGACAAACAAGTATGTGCTCCAATCACTCAATTATTGGAAACTCAAGACAGCCATGACATTATGTTCTTTACAAGTGTATGTACCAAATACTATATTGTGAGAATACTGTATGTTTAACTTGAGAATTGTGTTGAATAAATGAATAAAATCACAAGAATCAGAATCAAATTGAATTGTGAGTTGTAAGATTCACATCCCTAGTAAGTAATGTTGATGTTAATATCGAGAATTGTATAGATCTTGCACAATGACATTGACCATGGCAATGGACATGGCTTTGTTGATGCTAGAGGTTGTCTGTGTTTGTGCAGGCTAGAACGTGAAACATAGCTGCGACTCTTCTTAGGGGCTCCAAAGGGGCTGGACTTTAGGCTAGGAGGGCGAGAGCGCAGTGGAACATAGGGTGTCAAAGGCTAATTTTCAAAGCCACTCACGGGCACTCATCTCTCACTGTGAAGTGGCAAGCGTGGCAAGTGGCTTGCACGTTGTCATGGATACTAAAGCATAGGACCCCAGAGATCTCAAGCGGGGGAAGAATGGCTGCCCAGTCTATAGGATTCCTGTCAGCTCGGACCTGATGGATGGCAGTGACGGATCATTTGTCATACTGTAATTGTTCTCAGCAAACATACAATGCCGGCTAGTATAAACAATAATGTGCCGCTGGGCTAATAAAGTGGGGAAAAGGAAAAGGACATCACTGATCCCACTGCCTCATGCGCTTATAGCTGTCCTAACTTGTCTGTCTTATTAGTGGTGTAAGTACAAGAGGAAAAAGCCAAGCCAAAAGAATAAAACAGGGCAATCATAAAAGCACAAGTCACTCCTCTGTATTGATGCCACTAGGTAGGGGTGAGATCTATGCACAGAGCTGTCTGTGAAAGTATCAACACGACTAAGTCTAGCAGTGAATTGCCTCAACCTCCTCTTTTGTCTCTGTGGCCTATGAAATGGTGACGGGAGAAGGCTTTGTTCATGATGATAAATACAGAAGATGCACAGCTGGGATTAGGATTTATATCTGCTGGGTTTGGAGATCGCTAAGTGCCTGAGGGGAGTACAAATGACTTTAAGTACAAAGTTGGTGTTTGTTATCCCTTGTTTTGGTATGGGCTCCAAATCTTTACTCTTGGTACCGTGAACCAAGTCTAGATCACTCAGATTGGCTGACTCATGTCAACAAAAGGGGTTGTTGACGTAGCTCATGATAGCAATTGCCTGCACATTATGTATTACTTTTGATTTGGAGGTGCTGATCTTCACCCCGGCAGCTCTGGACAGGGGGGTTTTGTTGAAAACCCTCCATGTTCACCAGACCTCACACCACTAGACTTCTTTTTATGGGGATACCTAAAGGACAAAGGTTTATGCAATGAGACCTGCAACAGTCATTGAATTGAGAGCAACCATTGAACGTGAATTCATGCAAATACCAAGGGAATTGTTTCATGATGTGTGCTATTCCATCGCTTCAGTGTCTGCACCAGAACAGACATCAGTTTGAGAACAGGCGGTGACAAAACCATAGACTTAGACTTAGAGTTAGACTTCCTTTTTATTGTCATTCAAATCTGAACTTTACAGTACAGATAAGAACAACATTTTCTTGCATTAGCTCATGGTAGTGCAGGATAAAATAGCAATAAGGTGCAGATATAAATAAATTGATTACTGTACAGTAAAATATATTGCACTTTTGCATATGCATCCAGGTTTATGGATGTATGTTATATTGTCTTTATATTCCAGCGAGTTAATCCATTTTTTGGGGGAATTGAGGGGATTATTATGATGCGTTCAAGAGTTTTATGGCCTTTGGGAAGAAGCTGTTACAGAACCTGGAGGTTCTGCTACGGAGGCTGCGGAACCTCTTTCTAGAGTCCAGCAGCAGTGAAAACAGTCCTTGGTGGGGGTGCGAGGAGTCTCTGCAGATTTTCTGAGCCCTGGTCAGGCAGCGGCTTTTTGCGATCTCCTGGATAGGAGGAAGAGGAGTCCTGATGATCTTTTCTGCTGTCCTCACCACTCTCTGCAGAGACTTCCAGTCTTAGGGACTGCAGGCTCCAGTCCAGACAGAGATGCAGTTGGTCAGTAGGCTCTCAAGAGTGCCTCTGTAGAATGTGAATAGAACGATGTTTGTAAATTATTTTACATGTTGAAAACTAAAGGATTGTAATAAACACCTAGTTTACAATTATTTAAAGGAAACATATGTGTTTTTTTTAAAGGTGTTTAATAAAAATACAAGCATGTTTAACACATGTACCATGTTGTAATTGAATACATGTTCGAAATAAACTCAAACCATAATAGTAACCATACAGGGTTTCCCACACATTCATTTATTTGTGGCGGCCCTCCACGAAAGAATTACGTCCGCCACAAATAAAAAAAATAAAAAAAATTTTAATACAAAAATATTTTTATTTTTATTTTATTGTCCTCTCCAGCTTCTCAGGCAAATCATATACAGGTAAAAGCCAGTAAATTAGAATATTTTGAAAAACTTGATTTATTTCAGTAATTGCATTCAAAAGGTGTAACTTGTACATTATATTTATTCATTGCACACAGACTGATGCATTCAAATGTTTATTTCATTTAATTTTGATGATTTGAAGTGGCAACAAATGAAAATCCAAAATTCCGTGTGTCACAAAATTAGAATATTACTTAAGGCTAATACAAAAAAGGGATTTTTAGAAATGTTGGCCAACTGAAAAGTATGAAAATGAAAAATATGAGCATGTACAAAACTCAATACTTGGTTGGAGCTCCTTTTGCCTCAATTACTGCGTTAATGTGGCGTGGCATGGAGTCAATGAGTTTCTGGCACTGTTCAGGTGTTATGAGAGCCCAGGTTGCTCTGATAGTGGCCTTCAACTCTTCTGCGTTTTTGGGTCTGGCATTCTGCATCTTCCTTTTCACAATACCCCACAGATTTTCTATGGGGCTAAGGTCAGGGGAGTTGGCGGGCCAATTTAGAACAGAAATACCATGGTCCGTAAACCAGGCACGGGTAGATGTTGCGCTGTTTGCAGGCGCCAAGTCCTGTTGGAACTTGAAATCTCCATCTCCATAGAGCAGGTCAGCAGCAGGAAGCATGAAGTGATCTAAAACTTGCTGGTAGACGGCTGCGTTGACCCTGGATCTCAGGAAACAGAGTGGACCGACACCAGCAGATGACATGGCACCCCAAACCATCACTGATGGTGGAAACTTTACACTAGACTTCAGGCAACGTGGATCCTGTGCCTCTCCTGTCTTCCTCCAGACTCTGGGACCTCGATTTCCAAAGGAAATGCAAAATTTGCTTTCGTTTCACCTTCAGTGATGGTTTGGGGTGCCATGTCATCTGCTGGTGTCGGTCCACTCTGTTTCCTGAGATCCAGGGTCAACGCAGCAGTCTACCAGCAAGTTTTAGATCACTTCATGCTTCCTGCTGCTGACCTGCTCTATGGAGATGGAGATTTCAAGTTCCAACAGGACTTGGCGCCTGCACAGCGCAAAATCTACCCGTGCCTGGTTTACGGACCATGGTATTTCTGTTCTAAATTGGCCCGCCAACTCCCCTGACCTTAGCCCCATAGAAAATCTGTGGGGTATTGTGAAAAGGAAGACGCAGAATGCCAGACCCAAAAACGCAGAAGAGTTGAAGGCCACTATCAGAGCAACCTGGGCTCTCATAACACCTGAGCAGTGCCAGAAACTCATCGACTCCATGCCACGCCGCATTCACGCAGTAATTGAGGCAAAAGGAGCTCCAACCAAGTATTGAGTATTGTACATGCTCATATTTTTCATTTTCATACTTTTCAGTTGGCCAACATTTCTAAAAATCCCTTTTTTGTATTAGCCTTAAGTAATATTCTAATTTTGTGACACACGGAATTTTGGATTTTCATTTGTTGCCACTTCAAATCATCAAAATTAAATGAAATAAACATTTGAATGCATCAGTCTGTGTGCAATGAATAAATATAATGTACAAGTTACACCTTTTGAATGCAATTACTGAAATAAATCAAGTTTTTCAAAATATTCTAATTTACTGGCTTTTACCTGTAGTTGATGTAGATGCCCATATCGGCTGTTCAGATTTACTTTACAAAAGAGAAGTGTAGGATACTTCTCTTGTTGCCTTATTTGTATTTGACTTTATTAAATGTATTTATATTAGAAACACAACATGTGTATAGAACAAAGGGTGCAAAGTCTGCAGGCAGTAGGAAACACATGGTTAAGTGTAGGGAGTAAAACTGATGGCAGTCTAAAGTTCAAGATTTTTGGAGCTCTTTGTTCAGTGGATCAGATGTTTGATGAAGCTCTGTGTCTATCTACCACCACTACTGTTTTCTGTTTATTTGTTACTGACTGTGGCAGGACACCTCTGCCTCTGTTTCACTTTATGTTGCTGGTAAATAATATGGTTGTAGTAGTAGGCTAAAGTTAAATTATTTAATATGCACTAATTAAAGGGGCAGAGCTTTGAGACATTTTAGCTTTTATATTTTATAAGATATATTTTTTGTAAGAACCCCAATTAATAAATATATTTCAGTGAATAACTTATTGTTCAAATCTGTATATTAATATGTACATAAAGTGTTGTAATTATATTGTAAAATGGATGGATGGATGGACGTTTAAAACAAAACTGTTGTTATTCATTAGTAAGTGTACATTTTTTGAGCCTTTTTAGAGAAAATCAAATCTTTGTAGTAAATTATGCAAATTACTTGATGATGTCATGGTGACCACGCCCATAGCCACGCCCCCACCACCACAGGTATCTTGGCAGTTTATGGGAAACACTGCCATAACATATAGATTCCTTTCTTTCATGAAGACAAGAATATAAGTTGGTGTATTACCTGATTGTGATGACTTGCTGTGATTGGAATCAGAAATGATTCAGAGTAGTGCTGATAAAGGAGGAAAAAAGTCCTCCTTTCAGTCCAATACCACATAAAAGTGGTTGCTTTTTGCCATCTCATTTTTCCAGCTTTCACATTCGTTTTTATACACTTTACAAGAAATACATTGGCGGCAAACTCCGTAGCTTGCTAGCTTGTGTGCGCTAGATTTCAGAGACTCTTATTTTGTTAGCGCAGGCAGGATGTGGCAGCACTTTTATTGTGAAGACAGGAACTGTGCGGTCGGTCTTCCGGCTTTTGATGGCAGGTACGGCGCGAGAGTCTGTTGAAAAAACAAAAACATTTTCTCGCCTTCCTGTCAGTCGTATTTTGTCTTCACACTGAGCTGGCAGCAGCCAGCGTCATCTCACAAGATCCTCGGGTGCCGCGCATGTCATTCAAGTGATGAAAGTGAAGATTGATGATCGCTCATTTTTAGGACTATTTTTTTAACGCCTGGCTGGCGATCGACTGACACACCCTGTGCCATCGACTGGTCCAGATAATTGGTCACAGTCCTGGTGTGAACCCAATGTGCTGGGGCAGCATGGCTCAGCTGGAAGATTGGTTGGCCCCCAACTCAGTGGTTGCAAGTTCCATCCTCAGACTATTTTGAAGTATCCTTGAGCAAGATACTGTAGTAAAGTAGTGTAATAATGGTGTCAAAGCGCTTTCAGTACTTCAAATGTGCCATATTAATCTTTTGCTGATGGCGGGGTGCCAGTCCATTAGTTGGACCTAACCGCGCTGAATTAGTCAAATTAAGATTGTGATCGATGATCCTGATACATTTTCAGGTCGATCACGGTGATTAGTTGTGAACATATGAAGTGAATCTGGAAAGTATTGACAGAGCTTCACTTTTTCCACATTTTGTTATGTGACAGCCTTATTCAAAAGCGGAATACATTCATTTTTGCCCTCAACATTCTCCAGGCAATACCGCATCAAGACAATGTGTGAAAAGTTTTTTTTGTTGTTGAAAATGTAGCAAATTTATTAAAATAAAACACATAAAAATCGCATTTACATAAGAATTCACAGCCTTTGCTCAATACTTCAGCAGCAAAGTACAGAGACAACCTGGATGAAAACCAACAGGAATGGGTGAAACTGCCCAAAGATCAGGCTGTGAATACTTATGTACATGTGTTTTTTACATTTTTAATACATTTGCATAAAAATATATATATTTTTTACATTGTTGTTATGAGTTACTGTCTGTTGAGTTTTAACATTAATTTATTCAATTTCAGTATAAGGCTGTAACACAACAAAATGTGGAAAAAGGGTAAGCGCTGTGAATACTTTCCGGATGTACTGTATTAACTTGATCAAACATGGCAGAACAGCCGATCGGAGTTGACCTTTCACCGCCCCACTTCCGGTTATGTAGAATTAAACAGAATTATAGATATGAGCAGAATGACCAAACTTGAAGCTAAACATGCTACTGAGGGCAGCAAAATGAATGTCAGCCATAACTTGGAGTTGTCTAGGGCAGCGGTCCCCAACCACCGGTCCGGGGACCGGTACCGGTCCGGGGACCGGTACCGGTCCGTGGGGCATTTGCTACCGGGCCGCACATAAACAGTAATTCATTTATAAACTTCTGCCTGTCCCACTAAACACACCAATAAGCTTATTAATAAATGTATATTACAACTCCTTTGTTATATTACATGGGACATCTGGAACATTAATGGACATATAAAATGTTAATGTGTCAGATGGTAGCCAAAGGCTAATTTTTAGTCCTCTTTTTTTGCTGTTTTTATGTGCCGGTCCGTGACAATAATGCATAAATTAAACCGGCCCCTGATGGGAAAAAGGTTGGGGATCCCTGGTCTAGGGCACTATGATTTACACGTCATTGGAATCGCACACGGAACCAAGGAATTCTTTACCAAAAAATAATCTACTATTAAACGCGGAAAGTCGCGGAAATTGTCGTAATGTGACTGAGATGCTGTCATTGCGAAGAAAAGGGTAAATCATGTTTACGGGGACCATGCACTTGACAAACACTCGCCTCCAGGGGCCAGCATTCTAGCAGGCAGACCTGCACCCTTCTCTATGCCTTCCTGTGGGACACACGGCCACCGGAAACTACCAAACTAACCTTAAAATACAGAGCTGAACAGTTCCCAAATGACTTTTATATGTCAGGCGATACGTTTCTTTAGCAAATTTGATGACAACTTGTCTGTGAAAACCACCGCTACTACTTTACCATGAATTGATTAACGTGGACCCCGACTTAAACAAGTTGAAAAACTTATTCGGGTGTTACCATTTAGTGGTCAATTGTACGGAATATGTACTGTACTGTGCAATCTACTAATAAAAGTTTCAATCAATCAATCAATCAAACTACCAATGTGAGCCAGCCACCGATCTTCGTTGGTCAGTTAATGATAACTTGACAGCTTTTAACACTATAGTTGGACCTCCTCCTTTAGGGCTGTCAAAGTTAACGTGATAATAAAGTGTTAAATACAAGTTCCTTTAACGCCGAGGATTTTTTTAACGTGTGATTAACGTTTTTGACCCTCGGCCCATTCCGTAGTTTGGGGACATGTGTAATGGCGTCTAGTTACTGTTGAGCCACAGGCTCGAAAATAGCTAGTAAAACTGTACACACATACAGGAAATTTCGATCCAAAGCCATGGCAAGTCATTCTCCGGACAAGAAAAGACAATTTTACCTTCAGTCGCCGTGAGACGACATCATTGGAGCGAACACTGAGTGGGGAGAAGCTTTAAGTCCATGTTTGGATTACAGTTAAGTGCATTGAAAACATAAAATGTAGATTGTTACTCAAACTGCTTTAGTATTAAGATAAGGAATACAAGCTGAGCAGAAACAAAGACAGTAGAGAGGAAATCTAATTGATTGATTGTACATATTCCGTACAATTGACCACTAAATGGTAACACCCGAATAAGTTTTTCAACTTGGTCCACTTAAATCAATTCATGGTACAAATATATACTATCAGCATAATACAGTCATCACACAAGTTAATCATCAGAGTATATACGTTGAATTATTTACATTATTTACAATCCGGGGGGTTGGATGTTGGGGGGGGTTAGGTTTGGTTGATATCAGCACTTCAGTCATCAACAATTGCATCATCTGAGAAATGGACATTGTAACAGTGTAGGTCTGACTTGGTAGGATATGTACAGCAAGTAGTGAACATAGCTCAGAAAGCATAAGAACAAATATATACATTGGATTATTTATAATCTGGGGAGGTGGGATGTGGTGGGGGGAGGGTGTTAGGCCAGGGCTGTAGCTGCCTGGAGGTGTTCTTTTAGTGCGGTTTTGAAGGAGGATAGAGATGCACTTTCTTTTACACCTGTTGGGAGTGCATTCCATATTGACGTAGCATAGAAGGAGAATGAGTTAAGACCTTTGTTAGATCGGAATCCGAGTTTGACGTGGTTTGTGGAGCTCCCCCTGGTGTTGTGGTTATGGCGGTCATTTACGTTATGGAAGTAGTTTGACATGTACTTTGGTATCAGGGAGGTGTAGCTGATTTTATAGACTAGGCTCAGTGCAAGTTGTTTTACTCTGTCCTCCACCCTGAGCCAGCCCACTTTGGAGAAGTGGGTAGGAGTGAGGTGTGATCTAAAGTCACTTTTATCGGAGATTTTCGTCAAAACAAGTCTTTTCTTATATTAATCACACACGTCTGGTTGGCGGCTTCACAATAATATCGCTACGCTTCACATCCGGTCTAACCAACAAAACAACGAAAAATCGTCTTACAATACAATCATGCTATTCTGTGTTATTCCGTAATAATTCGACCTTTTTTTCTTTTTAACGTCACATACGGTAAATCGGACTTGAAGCAAAGTAAACACTCAATTTGTCTTTATCAATAAAGAAAAATTTGTACGAATTAAAATGGGAAAAAAATAAACAAATTGGGCTGTATGAATCCATAACAATATGTAATGTTTCTTCTGCTAGGAAAGTCTGTTTTTCAGTTTAAAAAAAAAAAAAATTTGGTTAAACGATTTCAAAGTGTATAAATACGTTAGTTAATAATACTGCAATATAAATGATAACCGTGATAATTTTGATCTCAATGACCGTGATTTGACATTTTTATATCATTACACTCCTACTTTGGAGTAATATGACTCCAGTAAAAGTCATCCAAATAATTACTTGAGTAAGTTTTCAGTGGAAAAAAACTACTCAAGCACTGTTAAATAACTTCTAATGTATTTAGTAGCTATTTTAATGGTGCTTACAGTTTGAAAAACACTTGTTTAACATACTATATGTGTCGGCTGGAGACTTGTGTCTTGCACCCAGCTGATGTGTGAGCGTCTTTTGCACTCCTTATACCGTATAGCTCCTCGCCCCTCTGACTGTATCCTGACAACATTTGAGGGCCGAGGCACTTTATGCTGACCCGGCTGCTCACCTCTACGCCTGATGGACAGATTATAGGACCATTAAGCATAATTACTGTTTCAGAAATGGTGCGAAATTGCTGCACCTCTAGCCTTTGTATTGTAAAGTACTAAAATTTTGAATGCCATTACTTTTGCCCGTCCTTTTAAAGGGGAACTGCACTTTTTGGGGAATTTTGCTTATTGTTCACAATCATTATATGTTTTAAAAAAAAAAAAAGCATTTTATTTCATAAATATGCGTATATAAAAGTCTGCTTACAATGGAGTTAAAGTGAGTTCCGCCCATAACGGCCAATAAATAACCATCCAAGAAGTGCCAACAATACACCATTTACATTTTGTGACCTAAATTTTATTATTAGCGATATTGTTATTATAAGCAGACAAACTATTTTTAGCCGCGCATTTTCACAGAAAGCTGTTTGTTGCTGTTTTATTGACGTCATCGGTTGGTGAGCTACTTTCTCTTGCTTTGGAGCGCGTACGATTTTATTCTAATCTTGATCATAAATAATGCTTTTCACCTTGATAGTAAAGGAGGAGGACATAAGCTGACTTTGATTGATTGATTGATTGAAACTTTTATTAGTAGATTGCACAGTGCAGTACATATTCCGTACAATTGACCACTAACACCCGAATAAGTTATTCAACTTGTTTAAGTCGGGGTCCATGTAAATCAATTCATGGTACAAAAATACACTACCGTTCAAAAGTTTGGGGTCACATTGAAATGTCCTTATTTTTGAAGGAAAAGCTCTGTACTTTTCAATGAAGATAACTTTAAACTAGTCTTAACTTTAAAGAAATACACTCTATACATTGCTAATGTGGTAAATGACTATGCTAGCTGCAAATGTCTGGTTTTTGGTGCAATATCTACATAGGTGTATAGAGGCCCATTTCCAGCAACTATCACTCCAGTGTTCTAATGGTACAATGTGTTTGCTCATTGGCTCAGAAGGCTAATTGAGGATTAGAAAACCCTTGTGCAATCATTTTCACACATCTGAAAACAGTTTAGCTCGTTACAGAAGCTACACAACTGACCTTCCTTAGAGCAGATTGAGTTTCTGGAGCATCACATTTGTGGGGTCAATTAAACGCTCAAAATGGCCAGAAAAAGAGAACTTTCATTTGAAACTCGACAGTCTATTCTTGTTCTTAGAAATGAAGGCTATTCCACAAAATTGTTTGGGTGACCCCAAACTTTTGAACGGTAGTGTATACTGTCAGCATAATACAGTCATCACACAAGTTAATCATGAGAGTATATACATTGAATTATTTACATTATTTACAATGGGGGTGGGGGGGGGGGGGGGGGTGTTCGGACGTGGGGGTTAGGTTTGGTTGATATCAGCACTTCAACAGTGAACATAGTGAGTTCAGAAAGCATAGGAACAAGTACAGTATATACATTAGATTATTTACATTTGATTATTTACAATCCGGGGAGGTGGGATGTGGTGGGAGGAGGGTTGAAGTTGCCTGGAGGTGTTCTTTTAGTGCGGTTTTGAAGGAGGATAGAGATGCCCTTTCTTTTACACCTGTTTGGAGTGCATTCCATATGGATGTGGCATAGAAGGAGAATGACTTAAGACCTTTGTTAGATCGGAATCTGGGTTTAACGTGGTTTGTGGAGCTCCCCCTGGTGTTGTGGTTATGGCGGTCATTTACGTTAAAGAAGTAGTTTGACATGTACTTCGGTATCAGGGAGGTGTAGCGGATTTTATAGACTAGGCTCAGTGCAAGTTGTTTTACTCTGTCCTCCACCCTGAGCCAGCCCACTTTGGAGAAGTGGGTAGGAGTGAGGTGTGATCTGGGGTGGAGGTCTAGAAGTAACCTGGCTAACTTGTTCTGGGATGTTTGGAGTCTAGATTTGAGGGTTTTGGAGGTGCTGGGGTACCAGGAGGTGCATGCGTAATCGAAAAAGGGTTGAACGAGAGTTCCCGCTAGAATCTTCATGGTGCTTTTGTTGACCAGAGAGGAGATTCTGCAGAGAAATCTCATTCGTTGGTTGACCTTTTTGATTACCTTGGTTGCCATTTTATCACAGGAAAGATTAGCCTCTAGAATGGAACCTGGGTAGGTGACCTCATCTTTCCTGGTGATAACAATGTCACCCATAACAATGACAAGTTGGTCAACATTGGCATCCAATTTAGACACAAAAAGACGCTTGGTTCGACCCTCCTTTTTCCTTCGCTAGGATTATGACTCATTCTTCATCTCAACGGGAATACATCAACATTCTAGCATTCAGCATCGCAGTGACAGCAGACATTGTACAGTAAGCAATGTTTTATTATGTTTGTTGGCTCTCATGATGTCTGCAGTAAGTAGTAATCAATGATGTGTGTTTCTGAAATTATTGCGCCCCCGTATGGTTGAAATGAGCAAAATACGTAAACATCACATGTTATCATGAATGTTACTACATTACATATACACTCACATCATGTATATGGAACATTTAAAGTTTTGTTGTTGTTTCAAGGCGTATCTCTTATGTGTGACTGCCATCTACTGGTCACATTTATCATTACACCATGTACCAAATATAATAGCTTCGAGGTCGGTAAGCACAACCAGAATTATGCCGTACATTAGGCGCTCCGGATAATAAGGCGCACTGTCGATTTTTGAGAAAATGAAAGGATTTTAACCCTTGTGTGGTGTTCGGGTCTGTGGGACCCGTTTTCATTTTTTATTAAAAGAAAAATGATACAATTAGTTCATTTTTCAAACTGAGACTCACTGACTTTGGCTCATTTTCTGTGAAGAACATATATCAGAATACATATTTAATGACCACACACCATACAACCCCCTTTACACATTTCTATTACATATAAGATGTCCGGGTCCACTGTGGACAACACACACACACACACACACACACACACACACACACACTCTCACACACACACACACACACACACACACACACACACACACACACACACACACACACACACACACACACACACACACACACACACACACACACACACACACACACACACACAGCAGGCCTAGACAGGAGGAGGACAGAGTGTAGGTACACAGAACATCAGAGGGTCAAATGTGCGAGAAAATGAGAGCAGACAGTGTTGACAAACAATGTTGCAACCTTGTGTGGGAACCGCAGGTGCAGAAACACAAAAGAAGAATCCCTGTGGGATGCAGAAACTGGCAGGGAAATTTTCCGTGCAACGTTCATATTGTTGTTACTCAGCCAGTGTTTGTGGGTCTAATGGACCCGTTGCATTTTGTGGCTTTTAATGCCTCACAATCAAACCCTTTTATGTTAAAATACTGAACAGATGTTTACCTTATCCCAATAAACATCTGTTCAGTATTTTTTAAATTTCCCTGCCAGTTTCTGCATCCCACAGGGATTCTTCTTTTGTGTTTCTGCACCTGCGGTTCCCACACAAGGTTGCAACATTCTTTGTCAACACTGTCTGCTCTCATTTTCTCGCACATTTGACCCTCTGATGTTCTGTGTACCTACACAGATGTTTATTGGGATAAGGTAAACATCTGTTCAGTATTTTAAAATAAAAGTGTTTTGATTGTGAGGCATTAAAAGCCACAAAATGCAACGGGTCCATCAGACCCACAAACGCTGGCTGAGTAACAACTATATGAACATTACACAAGGGTTACGTGCGCCTTATAGTCCGAAAAATACAGTATTTGTTTTTGTCTTACATAAGGATTGTGAATGATAGGCCAGTGGTTCTTAACCTTGTTGGAGGTACCGAACCCCACCAGTTTCATGTGCGCATTCACCGAACCCTTTTTTAGTGAAAAATAAAATGTTTTTTTTTTTCAAATTCAAGACAAAGTTATATGTTTTTGGTAACACTTTAGTATGGGGAACATATTCTAAGTGACAAAGACTTAATTTAGAGTTTTTTGGACACTAGGGGAACATATTCTAAGTAACAAAGACTTAATTTACAGTTATTTGGTTAGGGTTAGGGTTAGAGGGCTAGGCTTAGAGGGTTAGGCTTATAATAAGGCAGGGGTGGGCAATTAATTTTTACCGGGGGCCGCATGAGCAACCCGGGCACTGCTGGAGGGCCACATCGACAATATTTCAATTAAATTTTGCTCAATATTAGTTTTGATGTATACCGTAAGATAAATAATAATAATAATAATAATAATAGTAATACTTCAACATAGTGTGTGTAACAGCATTCCATGACTAATATAAATAAATTAACATTAATAATAAATGACAGTAAAATAAGCACACGTATGACTGAGGAGTCATAGTGTAACTGTGTGGCGTTTGAGTTGTCTGACTTTTTGTGTGGCCATAAACGCACCAGTGGTTTAGTGGTATGCGTGTTGGTGACAGATGACAAGTTGGTTTTGGCCTGGTTTGTATGGCAGAAAATGACTAGTTTTTCGAGATAGAAGTGTTTTACTCATGTTTTTGGTGTGGTTATGTCCGAATATAAACAGTTTTGCTCAATAAAGTGACCGATATAATTCCTGTCCTCGAAGCATCTCGATAGATAGACGTTACAATAATTGAACGGTGTTCAATTGAACGGTGTTGACGAACACCGTTAGGGCCTCTTGTTGTCACTGTCACTCAAAGTTGCATTGCAAAATTACATAGAATAAATGTATTTATTTTGTTTAGAATTCAGATGGGATTTGATTTGGTGCGCGGCATATATTTGCTGTGCGCAGCGGACGCTTGAGCAGTGCGCAATTGCGCAGGCGCGCACCTTAGAGGGAACGTTGCTTTGCAGTCCATGTCTTGTTGAAAACACGCCATTCTTCATCAACTTTTCTCTTTTTAGCGTCTCGGGTGTAAACCGTGCATCACTTGTCGCTGCATGTGCACCTTCACTCGCAGGTTACACACGGACACACGCCCATAAATAATACTTTTCAAAATAAAAGCAGCACAGTTGTATTGCGCTCACGACATAGATGTTTTTTCAACTTTATTTTGTAATTTGTGATTGCAGCTGTTCACATTCACTCACAATCACGCACACGCGTACGTCCACACGGAAGTAATACAAATAACGATTTTCAAAACAAAAGCAGCACCGTTGTATTGCACACTCGACATAGATACATTTTTAAATTTATTTTGTAATTTATAATTGGCCTCACGCGGGCCGGACAGGGACGCACAAAGGGCCGGATGCGGCCCGCGGGCCGCATAATGCCCAGGTCTGTAATAAGGCCATACCGAATAAGGCATTAATAAGTACTTAATAATGACCAGTTAAGAGCCAATATGTTACTAATTTGCATGTTAATAAGCAACTAATTAGTGGTGAATATGTTCTCCATACTAAAGTATTACCATGTTTTTTTACTGGTGCACAAAATGAACCGTGCATGAACATCACCTTGTTCAGACAACAAAACCAACACAGTGCATAAACTCACAACAAATTTCACACCTGCAAATCAGTCAGCTGTTGTCGTATCCGTAATACGCCGATAGGGAGAAGTTTTTATTTACAAGAGTCGGGTGTGTCTTGACCTCCGCCGAACCCCTGAGCCCGACTCACCGAACCTCTGGGGTTCGATCAAACCCAGGTTAAGAACCACTGTGATAGGCAAAATTTAAAAAAAAATTCAGCTGCTTTAGATTTCGATAACAATAGAAAATCAAGTGGTTAGTAACGGAGTTAGAAATATTTGAAATGGTTTGAAAACATATACATCTTTTGCTTTGCTTTTTGTTTGCCCAATTTTACCTAAGCTGTCTGTAAGCCAGTGAGAGTTAAGTCTGATGGTCGTGGAGAGGAGCGTGACAGGGAGTTGATGTGATACGCCGTGCGCTCCGCTGTCTTACGGATTATGTCAAAGGCAGTGAGGTGGCGTAGTATCGGGGAGCCTGTCGACACAAAAACCCGGTAGCAGGTTTACACGTGAATATGCAGCAGCGCTGTAATGTTCTCATCTCGGTGTCCATAAGAAATCTAGCACAGCTGGCCCTGGGAAAATGGTCAATACAATCAACTCAGCTGGAGGCTCAAGCAGCAAAGAGTTTTTACAACATGTTCAGTCTGTGTTTTTTTTTTGTTTTTTTACTGTAACCTGCCCCTCTCGTGCTCTTCGTTTGGCCAATTATCATACCCGCGGTGAGAACAAACACTTTCCCTGCTTAATAATTCACATCACTTTCATCTGATACTTACCATGGGCAATTTAGTAGTTGAATAATTTTGTGAAAATTTCATTTATTATCGCCATGTGTTATGAATCTGGTGCAATGGAGAGTGGAGTGGTGGAGGATTTTAAATTGCATCCGTGGAGCGAGGGATTCAAGGGAAGGTAATGTGTTCTAATGTTCTCAGCCATATGCATTGTTTTCAGGGCTCATCGGTTTTACATCGATTCCCACTGAAGTGTTTAATTGCATCATGAATATGATCTAATTCCGTCTTTTTCTCTGAAACTGGAGCACGCTCCGCAAATGATGTACAGCCTTGACAGCCCCACATCAGGCCGTATTTTATATGGAATGTAAATTATAGTGGTAAATTAGCCTGGTAAGATAACTAGCTTGCACGGGGGAATGGACTAACAGTTTAATTTAGTGTCAAAAGGCCGTGAAGGGATAAATCACCTCGCTCTCCTCTTGCTATACTCTTGCTATTAAGCTTTAATCATCCTCCTTTTCTTTGTAATATCACTTGTATCTCACCACTGCCCAAAGAGCTATCGAGGAGTACAGTGCAATTGTTGCAGTGTTTATATTAAGTGTCAGTATCTTTTCAAAGAAGACATTTGACACTAGGGCTGCAACAACTAATCGATTAAATCGATTAAAATCGATTATAAAAATAGTTGCCGATTAATTTAGTCATCAATTCGTTGGATCTATGCTATGCGCAAAAAAAAATAAAAAAAATAATTTTTATTTTTTATTTTAATTTTTTTTTTTTTTAAAATAAACCTTTATCTATAAACTGCAACATGTACAAACAGCTGAGAAACAATAATCAAAATAAGTATGGTGCCAGTATGCTGTTTTTTCCCAATAAAATACTGGAAAGGATAGAAATGTAGTTTGTCTCTTTTATCCGATTATTAATCGATTAATCGAGGTAATAATCGACAGATTAATCGATTATCAAATTAATCGTTAGTTGCAGCCCTACTTGACACAAATACATCCCGGTGGAGAGAAACCTATAAACCACTGCATTTTTACACACAAACTATTCTATACATTAAATTGAAAAAATACAGGGTAAAAATAAAATGTGTGTACTTTTCGTTAGTCAGTAGACAACAATCTTATATTTATTCAAGATTTATTTAGTTATTTAGGGGTGCGATCCTGTTCTGTCTCCCTGTAATGTTTGTCTGATTTAAATGGGATTGTGCTGAAAATCTTAATTTCCCCTCTGGGATTAATAAAGTATTTCTGATTCTGATTCTGAAATAGCGGTGGATTACATGAAATATGTTTATCCTCCAACAGCATTGTGCTCTTCATGGCACAGCGAGTCTCATTGAAATGAAGTGAAAGGAAGCCATCAGCTATGAAAAATATATTTTTTTATGTCTCCGATGATGATAATAATAACCACAAGAATCAAAGCAGATGTCATTTAAACACATTAAAATACTGCCAACAATGCCATATCACTAATACTGTATAGTATTGTTAGAGCTTTTTGGATGTTTTTTTAGAGGTATTTATGGGCGGTATAAAGGACCTCCCTTTGACTCGATTATAAGCTGACTTTTATTTACGTTTATTTACAAGTTAGAATTCATCAAAAAAATAATATCCGTCGTCTTGTCTCTCATGATGATTGTGAACGATAGGCACATAACGATGGGGGCTCTTGAGTTTAAAGCAAAGGTGGGAAGATCGATCAAATATCAACAGTAACGGTACCAAGTATAGTATCAGTATATTGTCGATGCTACAAGAGTTAAATCATTATTTGTTATAATCAACAAATCTCTAGTCATTTTTGTTATTTCTGTAATTTTGTTATTTTTGTAATTTTTGTTATTTCTTACAAAGGGTTAGGGTTAAATCTAACCCTAATCCTAACCCTTTGGCCCCCCGAGTCGAAATAATTGCCCAGGTTTGCTTTACACCGATTCTGTTTGCCGATGATACAAATTTGATCCTAACTCACAAGAAATTTCAAAACCTCATTAGGGAAGCAAATTCTGGTGTAGCCGTGCTATCTGAATGGTTTCTTGTTAATAGGCTATCACTAAATCAAACTTTATTGTGTTCACAAGCAAAAACAAAACATACTGTAAACAGAGTGCTAAGATTTCTATTGGAGGAATCGAAATTACGGTAGTCAAGGTTCTTTTACCAAATTTTTAGGTATCGTAGTGGATGAAAAAATGGTCATGGACAGAACACATAGGTTCAGTAACCAACGAAGTGTCCAGATCTCTTGGAATCGTCAGATGAATGAGGGCTTTGGTTCATCAGGCATGCCTCTTACTTCTTTATTCCACTTTAATTGATCCTTATCTTATCTATTGCAATATTGTCTGGGCTAGTACATATCCATCAAGTTTACACAAATTACTTACACAAAAGAAATGTGTAAGAATAGCTACCTCCTCTAACTATTTGGCTCCCTCTGCTTCTCTGTTTAGGAAACTAAATGTACTATCTATTTATGATATCAACACAGTTATTTTATCTGTAAATGTACTTACCTCCCTAATACGCTTCCTACACCTTTCAAAGATTATTTTAAGACCAATTCGCATGTTCATGATCATAAAACTAGACCAACCGATAATCGCCGTTCTATCTTTGTCCGTATCACTCTTAGCTAGTTGTCCTTTACTCTGGAATAATCAGCTGTGTTGCAAACTCCTCATTTTTACTCACTAAATATTAAACATAGATTCATGAATCAACATTCTCCATTTGTTCCTAGCTTTATAATGTAGCCCTATACTTCCTCACACACAATAACAATAATTTTAAGTCAGAAAAGATAAAAACCATCACATGTTCCCTTCAAGTCACCACTGAAACCAAAACCGTATGTGAAAACTTTGACGTTTTCGGTGAGAATTTTCGGGCGTATGAAACCGAGGCACCACTGTACTTACAGGAAGGAAGTTACTTTTACTCACAGGAAGTTACTTTTAAATCACCCTGTGTTTGTGTCCCTGTCAAAGACCAGATAGCTGCAACCTTTGCTTTAAATTGACATTCATTTTAATTGGATGGGAGAACAGCAAGAAGAAGAGCATCAGCGCTCAAATGCCGCTTTTGTACATGCCATACCTGGATGGTGATTGACGGAAACCGACCACTTACAACAACACAAACACTTTGTTCTGTGAATTCTGCCCACCGTACTACTGATTTAGACAACTCTCTGGAGGAAAACATCATCAAGTTAGGCTGTTTTCCTTTTCCTTCTTGCAGTTGTTTTTTTCCCCAAGGGTATGCTTTTGGGGCTGGGGTTGTTAAATAAGGTATAGGTCTTCTGAGACTTAAAAAAAAATATATATACGTATTTTTTCTAGTAGGCGGGCGTTCAGTCAGTTGGGAATGGGTTGAGGCAGTTGTGTGAAGTCATTTTCTGGGAGTAAGCGGTAGAGGAGTGCAGATTAGGCAGCGTCTCTGAGCCGGAACAAGTCTGTCTGGGAAGGGATGAAGGCTGGAAAGCGAACATCTAATTCCAGCTCACACTGCTCGACAGAAGACACACAACACAGCCTGTGTGAATTAGGCCCATTTGCTCCCTCATTCTGAGGCAAGGAAACGGAAATGTTGACAAGGCCTCTCCTGACTTCCTACTTGTTCTCAGCATCCAGAAGCTGTCTGAAGACATGTTCATTCTTTATTGTTTAGGTCAGGGGTGTTCAAAGTTTTATACATATATATATAGTAGGGTTGTACTAGTACCGCGATACTAATGAATCATATTCGGTACTATACCGCATACTTGCCAACCCTCCCGTTTTTAGCGGGAGAATCTCTCCCGACAACCTCCCGGCAGAGATTTTCTCCCGACAAACTCCCGGTATTCAGCCGTAGCTGGAGGCCACGCCCCCTCCAGCTCAATGCGGACCTGAGACTGAGTGGGGACAGCCTGTTCTCACGTCCGCTTTCCCACAATATAAACAGCTTGCCTAACGAATTCAAACGAATGGAAACAAGAATTTCAGTTCATCCAGGACAGTTCGAAGGGGAAGGTGTATGTTGCCTGTAAATATGTAGAACAGACTTCTACATTGAACACGGTGAAGTGAAGTGAATTATATTTATATAGCGCTTTTCTCTACTGACTCAAAGCGCTTTACATAGTTAAACCCAATATCTAAGTTACATTTAAACCAGTGTGGGTGTCTTGCCCAAGGACACAACGGCAGTGACTAGGATGGCGGAAGCGGGGAATCGAACCTGAAACCCTCAAGTTGCTGGCATGGCCACTCTAACAACCGAGCTATGCCGCCCCGGTGGCCGAAATGATATACTCATCATGAACGGAGAAGTTAAACAGGACAATACTGCCATCTAATGGATAGCCACCGGAACACTGAAATTCAAGTATTTCTTTTATGTAAATAAAATAAATATATATATATATATATATATATATATATAATTCACTGAAAGTCAAGTATTTCATATATATATATATATATATATATATATATATATATATATATATATATATATATATATATATATATATATATATATATATATATATATATATATATATATATATATATATATAATAAATATATATATATATATACATATATATGATATACTCAAGTTGGTGAATTCTAGCTGTAAATAACCACGCCCCCAACCACGCCCCCACCCCTTACCCCCCACCTCCCGATATTGGAGGTCTCAAGGTTGGCAAGTATGCTATACTGCCCCCTTTTTTTTTAGCGGGCATGACTGCGCGTCATTGCTGGTTTTACGTGCAGAGAAGCATGTTCGGTGGTGCACACACAGAGTACTTGCAAGCAGACATAGTGTGCAGACAGAAAAGAGCTAGCCTGTCTCCATCCTCGGACGATGCGGATCCAGCGGGAGATAAAAGTGAAGTTTCCGTGGACTCGCAAAGACTAAATAAGTCATTTACTGGTGACATGGCACAGGATGAAGTTAAAAAGGTTGACTTTACACTCACGTTAGTGTTTACCATGAAGTCTTTCTTTTGACAGCCCCTCGCGGTAAGGTTGTCCGAGTGCAAACTGAGGCAGTATTTGTGATTGATAAAAAGCCAAATAGCGGTGGGACGGCTCATAACCCAAATTTATGCTCGCAGCTTGAAAAATAACAAAAAGTCGAATCTCAAAATTCTTGTAAATTGGATTACTTCTAAGTTGAGGTACCACTGAAGTTTAAAGGCCTACTGAAAGCCACTACTACCGACCACGCAGTCTGATAGTTTATATATCAATGATGAAATCTTAACATTGCAACACATGCCAATACGGCCGGGTTAGATTAGTAAAGTGCAATTTTAAATTTCCCACGAAATATTCTGCTGAAAACGTCTCGGTATGATGACGTTTGCGCGTGACGTCACGGAGTGTAGCGGATATATTGGGACAGCATTGTGGCCAGCTATTAAGTCGTCTGTTTTCATCGCAAAATTCCACAGTATTCTGGACATCTGTGTTGGTGAATCTTTTGCAATTTGTTTAATGAACAATGAAGACAGCAAAGACGAAAGCTGTAGGTGGGAAGCGGTGTATTAGCGGCCGGCTGGACTCTTACCAGGAGGACTTTGAGTTGGATAGCAGACGCGCTACCGTGAGTACGCAGCTTTAGCTTCCAAACATTTGATCGCTTGCCCGTACGTGCGTGCCGCTATGTGCATGTCACGTACGTAACTTTGGGGAAATATATGTGCTGTATGAACTTTACGGAGGTGAACGGTACTTTGGGCTGTGGGATTGAGTGTGTTGTGCGGGTGTTTGAGTTGTATTGGTGGGTTGTATGGACGGGAGGGGGAGGTGTTTGTTATGCGGATTAATTTGTGGCATATTAAATATAAGCCTGGTTGTGTTGTGGCTAATAGAGTATATATATGTATTGTGTTTATTTACTGTTTTAGTCATTCCCAGCTGAATATCAGGTCCCACCCGCCTTTCACAGCATCTTCCCTATCTGAATCGCTTCCACTGCCCTCTAATCCTTCACTCTCACTTTCCTCAACCACAAATCTTTCTTCCTCGCTCAAATTAATGGGGTAATCGTCGCTTTCTCGGTCCGAATCGCTCACGCTGCTGGTGGGCGTGATTGTAAACAATGTGCAGATGTGAGGAGCTCCACAACCTGTGACGTCACGCTACTTCCGGTACAGGCAAGGCTTTTTTATCAGCGACCAAAAGTTGCGAACTTTATCGTCGATGTTCTCTACTAAATCCTTTCAGCAAAAATATGGCAATATCGCGAAATGATCAAGTATGACACATAGAATGGACCTGCTATCCCCGTTTAAATAAGAACATTTCATTTCAGTAGGCCTTTAATTCATCTTAAAAATTATATTAGTGAAATAAGCAATCAGTCTAATTTGCAGGACTCCGGCTTCCTCCCACCTCCAAAGACATGCATAGGTTGATTGGCAACACTAAATTGGTCCTAGTGTGTGAATGTGAGTTTGAATGTTGTCTGTCTATCTGTGTTGGCCCTGTGATGAGGTGGCGACTTGTCCAGGGTGTACCCCGCCTTCCGCCCGAATGCAGCTGAGATAGGCTCCAGCACCCCCCGCCACCCGGAAGGGAATAAGCGGTAGAAAATGGATGGATGGATAAACAATTTAGATAACGGTTAATTTTCTTGTTCATATACAGTAGAGGCCAAAAGTTTGGACACACCTTCTCCTCATTCAAAGCGTTTTCTTTATATTCATGACTATTTACATTGTAGATTGTCACATCAAAACTATGAATGAACACATGTGGAGTTATGTACTTAACAAAAAAAGGTGAAATAACTGAAAACATGTTTCATATTCTAGTTTCTTCAAAATAGCCACCCTTTGCTCTGATTATTGCTTTGCACACTCTTGGCATTCTCTCCATGGGCTTCAAGCACACCTGTGAAGTGAAAACCATTTCAGGTGACTACCTTTTGAAGCTCATGGAGAGAATGCCAAGAGTGTGCAAAAAAGCAATCAAGAGCCAAGGGTGGCTATTTTGAAGAAACTAGAATATAAAACATGGGTAACACTTTCGTATGGGGAACATATTCTAAGTAACAAAGACTTAATTTAGAGTTATTTGGACATTAGGGGAACATATTCTAAGTAACAAAGACTTAAGGGTTAGAGTTAGGGTTATTGCAGTTTTGTGTTTTGTTATGTAAGAACAGACCATATTCATTAAGTGGTATTAAAGGGAGAATCGTATACAACAACTTCCTTAGTTATTACTAATAAGCAATAATTCTGAGGTTATTGAGGGAAGACTCTTAGTTAATGGCTTACTGGTTGTATAATTAGGCCATGCAGAATAAGGCATGAATAAGTACTTAATAATGACTAATTAAGTTATGTTACTGATTTGCATGTTAATAAGCTACTAATCAATCCAACAAAACAATGCACAGCAATACCATAACAATGCAATCCAATTCCAAAACCAAACCCGCTCAGAACTGCAATAAACAGAGCAATTGAGAGGAGACACAAACACGACACAGAACAATCCAAAAGTAGTGAAACAAAAATGAATATTATCAACAACAGTATCAATATTAGTAAGAATTTCAACAGAGCACTGATTAAAAATCCCTCATTGACATTATCATTAGACATTTATAAAAAAATAAAAACAAATGAAAAGAACAATAGTGTCACAGTGGCTTACACTTGCATTGCATCTCCTAAGCTTGACAACACACTGTGTCCAATATTTTCACAAAGAGAAAATAAGTCATATTTTTGGTTCATTTAACAGTTAAAACAAATTTACATTATTGCAATCAGTTGATAAAACATTGTCCTTTACAATTATAAAAGCTTTTTACAAAAATCTACTTCTGTGCTTGCATGTCAGCAGACTGGGGTAGATCCTGCTGAAATCTATGTATTGAATGAATAGAGAATTGTTTTGAATCGGAAAAATATCGTTTTTGAATCGAGAATCGCGTTGAATCGAAAAAAATCGATTTATAATCGAATCATGACCCCAAGAATCGATATTGAATCGAATCGTGGGACACACAAAGATTCGCAGCCCAAATGTAAACAGTCATGAAAATAAAGAAAACGCATTGAGGAGGAGGTGTGGCCTGTACTGTATGCATTTTATTTCCTCGGAATGCAAATGGCACAGATTAGAGCAGGATGCAGTGCAGTTGGATGTCAGCGCAACCCACCCACCTGTGGTCCCCATGATCGTGTGCTCAGACCTCCAGTGCTCTGGAGTTCATGTCTTTTTATTGTGTACAATGATTTGCCTGGGGTCATGCGCTTGCCCCAAGGTTAAGGAAAGTTCATAAGGCCACATGCAGCAGCAGGTTAGCTGATTTGCTGCCCTATTTCCTCCCCCCTGCCATATAAACCCCCAGCCTCTTTTTTTTTTCCTCTCCGGCACCAAACAGAACTCAGCGGCCAATGTCAACACATAAAAGTCTGACCCCAGAGCGGTGCAGTGCAGGTCAGGCACTAAGATCAATGTGACTGACCCAGATACAGTCACCCACTAGCCTTAGTCATTAGCCACAGTTTGCTTACGCTTCAAGCGCAGTTTTAGACGGCAGGAAGAAACATGGCGTGAGTTAGCTTTTGGATGTTATTAATTACACAAGCAGTCATATCCTGCGTGATTCAAGGCATTTTTAAATGGCGTGTTTTAGTTTTCTCTCAAAGTGGGTGACATTGTTATCACCAGGAAAGATGAGGTCACCTACCTAGGTTCCATTCTAGAGGCTAATCTTTCCTGTGATAAAATGGCAACCAAGGTAATCAAAAAGGTCAACCAACGAACAAGATTTCTCTACAAAAGCATTATGAAGATTCTAGCGGGAACTCTCTTTCAACCCTTTTTCGATTACGCATGCACCTCCTGGTACCCTAGCACCTCCAAAACCCTCAAATCTAGACTCCAAACATCCCAGAACAAGCTAGTCAGGTTACTTCTAGACCTCCACCCCAGATCACACCTCACTCCTACCCACTTCTCCAAAGTGGGCTGGCTCAGGGTGGAGGACAGAGTTAAACAACTTGCACTGAGCCTAGTCTATAAAATCCGCTACACCTCCCTGATACCGAAGTACATGTCAAACAACTTCCATAACGTAAATGACCGCCATAACCACAACACCAGGGGGAGCTCCACAAACCACGTTAAACCCAGATTCCGATCTAACAAAGGTCTTAAATCATTCTCCTTCTATGTCACATCAATGTGGAATGCACTCCCAACAGGTGTAAAAGAAAGTGCATCTCTATCCTCCTTCAAAACCGCACTAAAAGAACACCTCCAGGCAACTACAACCCTAGACTAACACCCTCCCCCCACCACATCCCACCTCCCCGGATTGTAAATAATCAAATGTATATACTTGTTCTTATGCTTTCTGAGCTCACTATGTTCACTGCTCGCTGTACATGTCCTACCAAATCAGACCTACACTGTTTCAATGTCCATTTCTCAGATGATGCAATTGTTGATGACTGAAGTGCTGATATCAACCAAACCTACCCCCCCCCCGCCCCAACCCCCTCCACATCCCACCCCCCGGAATTGTAAATAATGTAAGTAATTCAATGTATATACGCTGATGATTAACTTGTGTGATGACTAAGGGTGTAACGGTACACAAAAATGTTGGTTCGGTTTCAAGTCAACTCAGCCTCAGATTAACTTTTATTCCCCCCCCCCCGCAGCCTTTAACCCTGGTGACTTTCACTCAATCTTCATGTTTTTTTGCCAGAAAAATCAGTTTATCCACATTGTCTGCAGAAAGAGCAGACCTGCCTGCAGTTACAATGTCTCCAGGTAGTCCCTGGCTAACTTGGCAGTAAGAGGATATATGGGCTCACTGTTCTTCCACCATAGAAGTGGGTCAAAATCTAGTTTTTAATGCAATATGGTCTTAAATCTGCTGCTATGAAAACACCAACGGCATTTGTTATTGCTTTAGCCCTGTCTGACTCGCCGAGGAGAGGCTGCTTGAATGCGGTGTTTGCACGACGCTCTTTCTCTTCGTTGAAGTGATGTTTACTTGGGGGTGGTGACGCTTCAAATGGGTTAGCATGTTTGACGTGTTGTCAGAAGCATACGCTACCGCTGCTGAACAGTATTGGCAAACCTCCGTCCTCCATTGTTGTATCGCACCGCAAAGCCGGAGTGTTCCCAAACGGGAGATCTTAACGAGGCAAGAGGGTCTTCCAGCTCTTACATGTTGTTGTAGCCCGGTCGCTGCTAGCATGCCGTGTGTTGTGCCTCGGTGATAGTATATATTTGTACCATGAATTGATTAACGTGGACCCTGACTTAAACAAGTTGAAAAACTTATTCGGGTGTTCAGTGTTTCCCATAAACTGCCAAGATACCTGTGGCGGTGGGGGCGTGGCTACGGGCGTGGTCACCATGACATCATCGAGTAATTTGCATAATGTACTACAATGATAAGATTTTCTCTAAAAAGGCTCAAAAAATGTATACTTTCTAATTAATAATAACAGTTTTGTTTTAAACGTCCATCCATTTTACAATATAATTACAACACTTTATGTACATATTTATATACAGATTTGAACAATAAGTTATTCACTGAAATATATTTATTAATTGTGGTTCTTACAAAAAATATATCTTTATAAAAATATAAAAGCTAAAATGTCTCTTAAAGCTCTGCCCCTTTAATTAGTGCATACTAAATAATTTAACTTTAGCCTACTACTACAACCATATTATTTACCAGCAACATAAAGTGAAACAGAGGCAGAGGTGTCCTGCCACAGTCAGTAACAAATAAACAGAAAACAGTAGTGGTGGTAGATAGACACAAAGCTTCATCAAACATCTGATTCACTGAACAAAGAGCTCCAAAAATCTTGATCCTACACTTCTCTTTTGTAAAGTAAATCTGAACAGCCGATATGGGCATCTACATCAACTATATGATTTGCCTGAGAAGCTAGACAGGACAAAAAAATAAAAAAATAAAAAAATAAAAAATTGTGGCGGCCTTAATTCTTTTGTGGCAGGCCGCTACAAATAAATGAATGTGTGGAAAACACTGGTGTTACCATTTAGTGGTCAGTTGTACGGAATATGTACTGTACTCTGCAATCTACTAATAAAAGTCTCAATCAATCAATCTTCAATTCTACTAAACGGGGAACAAAAAGAGGATAACGTCCAACAATACATGGCTACGTTTTTTAGTTTTTAGCTTGATTTATAAGCTTTTGGTTTGGAGGAATGATGGAGATGTTTGTGTAGCCCCCTTAAGCTCCGCCTGTTGTGCTTGTCTCCGCCATCACGGCCCCACTGCACCCTCCAAGCCCAGTAATGAGTTGTATTACACGCTCCGTGGTGGGAATGTCTTGTGTTAGGAGGCTGTGTTCAATCTTGGTGCTATGAATAGAGGGGAAGGGGAATGCACTTTGTGTCTTTGAGAGGCACTGAATTGAAGCGGGGTGCAGCGAGTGAAGCTGATGAGGGGAGCAAGCTTTAGATGAACGTGTCGATGCTCGGCAGGCGGTTAAACACTGTGGTTGCTTCGTGGGCCCTCATGCAGACATATATCTGATTGTATGTCTGCTGTTGCTCATTGTTTCTCTCTTGCAAAGGGGGTGAGTTCCCAGCAAATAAAAAAGCCGGGCTTTGGTGGAACTGGCCTTGAAATGGCCAGTGTAAGTGTATTGTATGAATGACAGCTCACCCGAGTCCGCTCATTCATCAGTCTCTCATTGCGACCCTTTGTAATGACGAGCGAGGGACGTAGCTAGGTGCTAAGTGATTTTATGATCTTATTCCCTTTTGTAGGAATGCATTTTGTACTTAGCTGGCAACAAACTACATTTGCACTTAGAACATATTCCGTAATCTGTTATTTTACATACAAATTGCATCCTGGCCAACGCATTTATCATTTTTCATTGCTCATATTCCGCCCGCTCGTACAGAAAAATGTTTCTGAGATGAATAATGGATCCCTCCCATGGTATAATTGGGTCTTTTCAATGTAGTTGAGAGGGCTTCCTCTGCTATAGTCAAATGTTTTTTCTTGCTCGCCTGGGTGAAGTTTTAGAGAAGATATACGTATATTTACATAAGTCATTATTTACCTGAGATCAGTGGCATTCCAAACTGGTATGTAGCCTCCATCGGTTGGCTATGTAACAGATAACAGCAAATTCTTCTTAAAATGCCAACATTATAAATCACACACATAACAAAACTAATTTATGATTGAAAAAGCTTCACAATTAACTATAATTTTGATAGTTTAACCTTTTTAAGTCAGTTCAGTTTATGTCAACAATCTATTACGGATGTGAATCTTACAACTTACGATTCGATTTTGATTCTTGGGATGAGGCTTCGATTCAGAATTGATTCCCGATTCACCATAAATACTCTTTCAGTAAAAAAAGATGCATTTTTTTTGATTGATTGAATCTTTTATTAGTAGATTGCACAATACAGTACAATTGACCACTAAATGGTAACACCCGAGGTTTGGTTGATATCAGCACTTCAGTCATCAACAATTATATCATCTGAGAAATGGACATTGAAACAGTGTAGGTCTGACTTGGTAGGATATGTGCAGTGAACATAGTGAGCTCAGGAAGCATAAGAACAAGTATATACATTTGATTATTTACATTTGATTATTTACAATCCGGGGAGGAGGGATGTGGTGGGGGGAGGGTGTTAGTCTAGGGTTGTAGTTGCCTAGAGGTGTTCTTTTAGTGTGGTTTTGAAGGAGGATAGAGATGCCCTTTCTTTTACACCTGTTGGGAGTGCATTCCATATTGATGTGGCATAGAAGGAGAATGAGTTAAGACCTTTGTTAGATCGGAATCTGGGTTTAACGTGGTTTGTGGAGCTCCCCCTGGTGTTGTGGTTATGGCGGTCATTTACGTTATGGAAGTAGTTTGACATGTACTTCGGTATCAGGGAGGTGTAGCTGATTTTATAGACTAGGCTCAGTGCAAGTTGTTTAACTCTGTCCTCCACCCTGAGCCAGCCCACTTTGGAGAAGTGGGTAGGAGTGAGGTGGGATCTGGGGTGGAGGTCTAGAAGTAACCTGACTAGCTTGTTCTGGGATGTTTGGAGTCTAGATTTGAGGGTTTTGGAGGTGCTGGGGTACCAGGAGGTGCATGCGTAATCGAAAAAGGGTTGAATGAGAGTTCCCGCTAGAATCTTCATGGTGCTTTTGTTGACCAGAGAGGAGTTTCTGTAGAGACATCTTGTTCGTTGGTTGACCTTTTTGATTACCTTGGTTGCCATTTTATCACAGGAAAGATTAGCCTCTAGAATGGAACCTAGGTAGGTGACCTCATCTTTCCTGGTGATAACAATGTCACCCACTTTAATAGTGAAATTCCGGGATTTCTCTTTAAAACTAAACCAAGCGTGCAGAGGTTGTAGTGGGCAGCGCTTTTATTGTGAAGGCCGGAACTGTGCGGTTGGTCTTTGGGCTCTTGACGGTGGTTGTGTTTTGTAGGAGAGAGGAGGCTGTGTTCAAATAGAAAATGTCTATCAACTTACGGTCTGTCATCCTCTTTTTATAAAGAGCTTGCACTACATTAGTGGTCATCTTTCAAGATCTTTGGTTGTTGTGCAGGTCAACAAAAAGACAAATATCTTAGTGTGGATTAGGCATTGAACGGTTTAGGCCAAAAATCTGAACAGTTCGGTTGACCTGACACGGTTCAAAGCACGTGTTGTTCTGGTTAGGGCTGGGCGATTATGTGATCGTGATCGTGATTTTTTTCAGTTTGGTCACGGTGATCTGCTGTTAGCATATTTCCTCGATCAAACATGGTGGAAATGTGTGTTGGAAGATACTACAGTAGTAAACGGTAGGGAAGCAATGGTGCTTGCTATAATCCTGCACGGAACAATGTGCCTTTATTGACCGTGATCCTGTGTGTGTCTGTGAATGTATGTTTGTGTACGTGTGTGTGTCATGTTTGTGTGAAGTGTCCATGTGAGTGCGCAACAATCCCGGCGAAAGTCAGGCGCGCCATGACGTATCTACAGTCCTTTCAATCGCTAACAAGTGCTTACCCATACTTAGGATACTTTTTCTAAACTCTTAACACAAACTGACACCTTCAAAACACAATTGGCCAAATTGATAATTTTCCTCTCAAAAACACATTTTTTAATATATATGCTAACTCTTCATTTCAAAATAGAACACATCTTTTTCTGCACACATAGAAATCGGGCTTAAAATGAAAATATTCTGTCAAAGAATGCCACTTGTTTTCACTTCACAAAGTACATGCAGGTACCAGGTTTCAAAATACGGGCTATTGTTGACATTGCAAAAACTTTTATGTTTCAGTTTTACAGGTATTTGCATGCAAAATATACAATCCACCATTTTTATACTGAACAATACTTTTGGTTTGTTGAAATATGTGTAAAGTGGAGGAAACCGTTGACCGCCTCATATTGGGCTGCAGTCTTTCACCAGCCTCTCTCCAATCTGGTTGATTACATGGTCAATGTAATCTCCTAACCTACTCAGTGGCCTAGTGGTTAGAGTGTCCGCCCTGAGATCGGTAGGTTGTGAGTCATACCAAAGACTATAGAAATGGGACCTATTACCTCCCTGCTTGGCACTCAGCATCAAGGGTTGGAATTGGGGGTTAAATCACCAAAAATGTTTCCCGGGCGCGGCCACCGCTGCTGCCCACTGCTCCCCTCACCTCCCAGGGGGTGAACAAGGGGATGGGTCAAATGCAGAGGACAAATTTCACCACACCTAGTGTGTGAGTGTGACAATCATTGGTACTTTAACTTAACTTTAACTTAATGATAGTAGCACACAATTCATAACTGCCTACTGTTCTGCAGCCCTTGGAATGCCACCACCACACATTCTTACACCGCTACCTTACCCTCTCCTTGGGCCTGCTCTTCGCCCTTGGCCCTTGCTCTTACTCGTAAAGACATTACAGTGTTTGTCTATTTTGGTTTCTGTTTTCGAAAACATCTCTCCTCAAGGCCCTCCTGACTACTGCCGCTGAGTCTAAACCAGACTGGAATTAGCTGTGGTAGGCCCAATTTACCCAACATTAATGAGCTGTGTGTAAACTATTCAATTCTTTATTATCTCATATCATTGCAGAAGCAGATGTTTTTATACTGTATTTAAGGAATATTGATTTTGCTACTGTGGGATTTTGTCTGTTAACATTTGTAAATATTACAAAAACATTCCATTATTTTGTTGAGAGATATAGCTTGCAGTGTTTCCCACACATTCATTTATTTGTGGCGGCCCGCCACGAAAGAATTACGTCCGCCACAAATAGATTTTTCGGCTTTTTTTTTCTTTTCTTTTTTTGTCCTGTCCAGCTTCTCAAGCAAATTATATAGTTGATGTAGATGCCCATATAGGCTGTTCAGATTGACTTTACAAAAGAGAATTGTAGGATACTTCTCTTGTTGCCTTATTTGTATTTGACCTACTGTTTTCTGTTTATTTGTTACTGACTGTGGCAGGACACTTCTGCCTCTGTTTCACTTTATGTTGCTGGTAAATAATATGGTTGTAGTAGTAGGCTAAAGTTAAATTATTTAGTATGCACTAATTAAAGGGGCAGAGCTTTAAAAGACATTTTAGCTTTTGTATTTTATAAGATATATTTTTTGTAAGAACCACAATTAATAAATATATTTCAGTGAATAACTTATGGTTCAAATCTGTATATAAATATGTACATAAAGTGTTGTAATTATATTGTAAAATGAATGGATGGATGGACGTTTAAAACAAAACTGTTATTATTAATTAGTAAGTATACATTTTTTGAGCCTTTTTAGAGAAAATCATATCACTGAGTAAATTATGCAAATTACTCGATGACTGATGCTGTGCTAATTGTGTTTAGAGTTTTGAAAATGTGACAACCAGTTGGACAAACGCTTGTTAGCGACTGAGAAAAACTGTAATGTCCAATCAGCGTGTCACGTCGGGGTCCCACGTGTGACGTCATCTGAACGCGCCTCCGGCGTGACGTCATCTGAGCGCTTAGTGACCCGGCAAACAGCCCAAGAGGTGAAATGTTCAGCAAAATGATCGATGGGATTACCAAACATGGGCGGCGAGGAAGAAAAAGCTGTTTGCGGCGTGCTTCGATCCGGTGGAGGAGCTCGAGGGGTCGGCACGTCTTGGGCGAGAAAAAAAAATGCCTGTATTACATAACAATAATATTGCATTTGTGTTTAAATATAGGTGTCTTTTTTTAAGTTAATTAAAATAATTTACAGCAATTAATATAATCCAAGTGGCCCTAATCTGATTTTTTTAAAATCCTCGTTTGACAGCACTAATTTAATCAGAATACTGGAGGAAAACAATGCCAACAAACTGCTGTAACATAATACATTTCTTTATTGTCACCCATTCTCCTCTTACATGTGCAAGCAAAGGCTATTTTCGATGATGTCAACGTATCTTAGGAATCTACGTAACTTATGTCGACGTAGTCAGCCAGTCCGAGGGTGGCGTCAACGTGCACTGCCCCACAGGCCAATACAAATATGCCAGTTGTCTCTAATTTAGCAACAGAGAGTAAGAGACACAGTCAGACAGTCACTATGAAAATTATTATTAGATTATTAAAATGTAGAGTTTCAGTGTGACCTATGCTGTGGTAATACAACCCCCGTTTCCATATGAGTTGGGAAATTGTGTTAGATGTAAATATAAACGGAATACAATGATTTGCAAATCCTTTTCAACCCATATTCAGTTGAATGCACTACAAAGACAACTTTATTTTTTTTTTGCAAATAATAATTAACTTAGAATTTCATGGCTGCAACACGTGCCAAAGTAGTTGGGAAAGGGCATGTTCACCACTGTGTTACATGGCCTTTCCTTTTAACAACACTCAGTAAACGATTGAGAACTGAGGAGACACATTTTTGAAGCTTCTCAGGTGGAATTCTTTCCCATTCTTGCTTGATGTACAGCTTAAGTTGTTCAACAGTCCGGGGGTCTCCCTTGTGCTATTTTAGGCTTCATAATGCGCCACACATTTTCAATGGGAGACAGGTCTGGCCAGTCTAGTACCCGCACTCTTTTACTATGAAGCCACGTTGATGTAACACGTGGCTTGGCATTGTCTTGCTGAAATAAGCAGGGGCGTCCATGGTAACGTTGCTTGGATGGCAACATATGTTGCTCCAAAACCTGTATGTACCTTTCAGCATTAATGGCGCCTTCACAGATGTGTAAGTTACCCATGTCTTGGGCACTAATACACCCCCATACCATCACACATGCTGGCTTTTTAACTTTGCGCCTATAACAATCCGGATGGTTCCTTTCCTCTTTGGTCCGGAGGACCCGACGTCCACAGTTTCCAAAAACAATTTGAAATGTGGACTCGTCACACCACAGAACACTTACCAACTTTGTATCAGTCCATCTTAGATGAGCTCAGGCCCAGCGAAGCCGACTGCGTTTCTGGGTGTTGTTGATAAACAGTTTTCGCCTTGCATAGGAGAGTTTTAACTTGCACTTACAGATGTAGCGACCAACTGTAGTTACTGACAGTGGGTTTCTGAAGTGTTCCTGAGCCCATGTGGTGATATCCTTTACACACTGATGTCGCTTGTTGATGCAGTACGGCCTGAGGGATCGAAGGTCACAGGCTTAGCTGCTTACATGCAGTGATTTCCTCCAGATTCTCTGAACCCTTTGATGATATTACGGAGCGTAGATGGTGAAATCCCTAAATTCCTTGCAATAGCTGGTTGAGAAAGGTTTTTCTTAAACTGTTCAACAATTTGTTGACAAAGTGGTGACCCTCGCCCCATCCTTGTTTGTGAATGACTGAGCATTTCATGGAATCTACTTTTATACCCAATCATGGCACCCACCTGTTCCCAATTAGCCTGCACACCTGTGAGATGTTCCAAATAAGTGTTTGATGAGCATTCCTCAACTTTATCAGCATTTATTGCCACCTTTCCCAACTTCTTTGTCACGTGTTGCTGGCATCAAATTCTAAAGTTAATGATTATTTGCAACAACAAAAAAACGTTTATCAGTTTGAACATCAAATATGTTGTCTTTGTAGCATATTCAACTGAATATGGGTGGAAAATGATTTGCAAATCATTGTATTCCGTTTATATTTACATCTAACACAATTTCCCAACTCATATGGAAACGGGCTTCATTTTTAATGTTCCTAGAAATAATGCTTGTGTTTTGCACTGCGGCGCTATGCCGTAAGGCTTTTGCAGTGGGGTAGCTATTAAATGGCAAGCTTTGAAGCAGAAGGCAGATTTCAAATTTCACTGGCGATGTCCCTTGGAAGCTCTGTGCGGTGCATGGCTTCCACGCAGTCTGCCACCCTTCCAACCTGCCGCTGGGGTAGAAGCATGCTGATGCTCTGGCAGGCCGACTCTGTTGTTCTCTACTTGGCTCCTGACGCCTTTTGTTGTCCCTTAGGTTTCCAAGCTTGTCCTGAGAGACATGCTGACACCTGAGTTACAGATGGGAGGCGTCGGACCGAGAAAGCCGTAGATTGGAATTCACCATTGGGATGGGATAGCTAACAAATTTGCTATTTTACATATGCTTTTTACACTTTGTTCACCCAGCTGTTCCCCCTTGTCCTGTCATGGAAACCTGGCTGAGGTTGGCTAATAATATTCTGTGATTTGTCCCCTGTGACGCCACTGTTTTCATTACTGGGTGCTGTTCCTTAGAAGTAGTATATCTGCTGCAGTCTCAGTTTGCTATTTTGGATCTTAATGTTTATACCGTATTTTCCGGACTATAAGGCGCACTGTCGAGTTTTAAGAAAAAAAAAGAAGGATTTTAAGTGCGCCTTGTACCGTATTTTTCGGACTATAAGTCGCTCCGGAGTATAAGTCGCACCGGACGAAAATGCATAATAAAGAAGGAAAAAATCATATATAAGTCGCACTGGAGTATAAGTCATATTTTTGGGGGAAATTTATTTGATAAAAGCCAACACCAAGAATAGACATTTGAAAGGCAATTTAAAATAAATAAAGAATAGTGAACAAGGCTGAATAAGTGTACGTTATATGAGGCATAAATAACCAACTGAGAACGTGCCTGGTATGTTAACGTAACATATTATGGTAAGAGTCATTGAAATAACTATAACATATAGAACATGCTATACGTTTACCAAACAATCTGTCACTCCTAATCGCTAAATCCCATGAAATCTTATACGTCTAGTCTCTTACGTGAATGAGCTAAATAATATTATTGGATATTTTACTGTAATGTGTTAATAATTTCACTCATAAGTCGCTCCTGAATATAAGTCGCACCCCCGGCCAAACTATGAAAAAAACTGCGACTTATCGTACGGAAAATACGGTAGTCCGGAAAATACGGTATAAACATTAAGATCCAAAATGGCGAACTGTTATGAGTGAACAAGCAAACTGAGACTGCAGCAGATATACCACTTCTAAGGAACAGCACCCAGTAATGAAAACGTATGACCCGATGCGCCTAATGTACGGAATAATTCTGGTTTTGCTTACCGACCTCGAAGCAATTTTATTTGGTACATGGTGAAATGATAAGTGTGACCAGTAGATGGCAGTCACACATAAGAGATACGTGTTGGACTGCAATATGACTCAAGTAAACACCACCGTCATTTTATATTAGATCAGCGGCCTTGTGGCTAGAGTGTCCGCCCTGAGATTGGTAGGTCGTGAGTTCAAACCCCGGCTGAGTCATACCAAAGACTATAAAAATGCGACCCATTACCTCCCTGCTTGGCACTCAGCATCAAGGGTTGGAATTGGGGGTTAAATCACCAAAAAATATTCCCGGGTGCGGCCACCGCTGCTGCTCACTGCTCCCCTCACCTCCCAGGGAGTGATCAAGGGTGATGGGTCAAATGCAGAGGATAATTTCACCACACCTAGTGTGTGTGTGTGACGATCATTGGTACTTTAACTTATATGTTCCATTGAAAATATAGAACATTACACACGGCACTGAAAAATCTATCAAAATGTTTTAGTAGGACTTTGGTAAGCTATGAAGCTGCACCGCTTGATGGATTGTACTGTGCTTCAACATAGGAGTATTATTATGGTGTGTGTGTATAAGGTAAGACATATTATCGGGCGTTTTGTTTCACAAAATTATGCAACTTTTCTTACCTTCTGGTACCTGCTGATCTGTATTTGAGACCTGCATAAATCCTGAAAAATTGCGCGCATCCGCCTTTGTAGTCCGTGCCGACACCGTAGTTGATAAGCTTCTTCTTTTTCTCTATTTTCTTGTTATGGGACATTCATCCTCCGCTGTTGCCATTTCTAATATAAACTAGTGTAAAGTTCTTACTTATATCTGTCAGTAAACTCGCCATGAAAGCGCTAAAACATACCGGTGTAGTGAGTTTACATTATTCACCCAAGCAACTTTAGTTATTAGCGAGTTCCGGTCCGACGGTTTTTCACGGGACGCATTTCGGGCCTTGTTTTTGTTTCCGGATGAGGAGATGCTGCTCCGTTATTGATTGAAGTAAAGTCTGAATGTCATTAAAATAGTTAGCGCCATCTTTTGACACTTCTTCCACTACCGTTCTTGCACGCTACACCGCTACAACAAAGATGATGGGGAGAAGACGCTGTCGAAGGTGAGCCACGTAAATAAGACCGCCCACAAAACGGCGCATCCTGAAGCGACTGTCAGAAAGCGACTTGAAGATGATCTGTAAAACATCATCTAATCAACATTTTGACCAAAGAAGTACCATTACATGTTATGTAGACCAGTGTTTTTCAACCTTTTTTGAGCCAAGGCACATTTTTTACGTTGAAAAAATGTGGAGGCACACCACCAGCAGAAATCCTTAAAAAATGAAACTCAGTTGACAGTAAAAAGTCGTTGTCGCAATTGTTGGATATGACTTTAAACCAGGGGTCGGCAACCTTTACCACTCAAAGAGCCATTTTGGCAAGTTTCACACATTAAAGAAAGTAATGGGAGCCACAAAATATGTTTTTAAAATGAAAAACACCGCATACAAAACTTAAACGCTTTGTGCTATGTTAACCAGGGGTCTCCGACACACGCACCGACACGTACTTTAATGTGGAAATTTGATTTAATGTGGAAATTTGATTTAATGTGGAAATTTGATGTTAGTGCAGCCCGCGAGTTTTGAATGAATGTCGCTTGCGTCATACTTGCCAACCCTCTCATTTTTCCCGGGAGACTCCCGAATATCAGAGCGTGATGACACTGCATTTGGCGCCCTCTAGAGTCTGCCCAATCAGTGTACCTGCTCGGCTACAAGTGTAATGCAGCTTTGGCTTGATAGCGTTACAGACAGCAAGGCTACTAAGTCAACAGCCACACATCTTACACTGACGGTACCAATACCCAGAATCCCATGCAGCCCTAACTCTTCCGCTCAACCAACGCACGGAGAGGGGGGGGGGGGTTGATGTGTGGGGGGATTTGGTGGTAGCGGGGGTGTATAATGTAGACCGGAAGAGTTAGGGCTGCATGGGATTCTGGGTAATGGTTGTGTTGTGTTTATGTTGTGTTACAGTGGGATGTTCTGCAGAAATGTGTTTTTCATTCTTTTTTGGTGTGGGTTCACAGTGTGGCGCATATTTGTAACGTAACAATGTTAAAGTTGTTTGATACGGCTACCGTCAGTGTAAGCTGTGTGGCTGATGAGTAAGTATGCTTTGCTGTCTCCTGTGTGAGCAAGTAATAACAACATGCAACATGCGGCTGGACTGGCATGCTGTATGTAAATGCTATAGAGGACAATTACTGCAGTGCAATTAGGGCATGCCCTTTATATAGTAATTAGAGTGTAAATAGGATTATATTTTCCTGGGAGTTATTTATGAGAGACACTGAGATCCATAAATCTCCTGGGAAAATCGGGGTGGTCGGCATGCATGTAGCTGAGCCGCATCAGAGTGGTCAAGGAGCCGCATGCGGCTCCGGAGCCGTGGGTTGCCGACCCCTGCTTTAAACCATAACCAAGCATGCATCACTATAGCTCTTGTCTCAAAGTAGGTGTACTGTCACGACCTGTCACATCACGCCCTGACTTATTTTGAGTTTTTTGCTGTTTTCCTGTGTTTACTGTTTTAGTTCTTGTCTTGCGCGCCTATTTCGGTGGCTTTTCTCTTTTTTTGGTATTTTCCTGTAGCAGTTTCATGTCTTCCTTTGAGCGATATTTGCCGCATCTACTTTGTTTTAGCAATCAATAATATTTCGGTTGTTTTTATCCTTCTTTGTGGGGACATTGTTGATTGTCATGTCATGTTCGGATGTACTTTGTGGACGCCGTCTTTGCTCCACAGTAAGTCTTTGCTGTCGTCCAGCATTCTGTTTTTGTTTACTTTGTAGCCAGTTCAGTTTTAGTTTCGTTCTGCATAGCCTCCCCTAAGCTTCAATGCCTTTTCTTATTGGCACTCACCTTTTGTTTATTTTTGCTTAAAGCATTAGATACCTTTTTACCTGCACACTGCCTCCCGCTGTTCCCGACATTTACAAAGCAATTAGCTACCGGCTGCCACCTACTGATATGAAAGAGTATTACACGGTTACTCTGCCGAGCTCTAGACAGCACCGACACTCAACAACAACACATCATTTGCAGACTATAATTACTGGTTTGCAAAAAATATTTTTATCCCAAATAGGTGAAATTAGATAATCTCCCACGGCACACCAGACTGTATCTCACGGTACACTAGTGTGCCAGTGGTTGAAAAACACTGATGTACACTACCGTTCAAAAGTTTGGGGTCACATTGAAATGTCCTTATTTTTGAAGGAAAAGCACTGTACTTTTCAATGAAGATAACTTTAAACTAGTCTTAACTTTAAAGAAATACAATTTATACATTGCTAATGTGGTAAATGACTATTCTAGCTGCAAATGTCTGTTTTTTGGTGCAATATCTACATAGGTGTATAGAGGCCCATTTCCAGCAACTATCACTCCAGTGTTCTAATGGTACAATGTGTTTGCTCATTGGCTCAGAAGGCTAATTGATGATAAGAAAACCCTTGTGCAATCATGTTCACACATCTGAAAACAGTTTAGCTCGTTACAGAAGCTACAAAACTGACCTTCCTTTGAGCAGATTGAGTTTCTGGAGCATCACATTTGTGGGGTCAATTAAACGCTCAAAATGGCCAGAAAAAGAGAACTTTCATCTGAAACTCGACAGTCTATTCTTGTTCTTAGAAATGAAGGCTATTCCACAAAATTGTTTGGGTGACCCCAAACTTTTGAACGGTAGTGCAGACCACAAGGAAGTCTGTTACATTTAGAAAAAACAATAATAATAATATGACTCCTTTAATGCGCCCTATAATCTGATGCGTTTTATATATGAAAAAAGATCGAAAATAGACCATTCATCGGCAGTGCGCTTTATAATCCGGTGCGCCCTATGGTCCGGAAAATACGGTACGTGTCTATACTTGTTCTGATACGAGGCAAGACTATCAAAGTAGAACACTCCACTACAAATAAATTGAGAGCACCCAGCATGGACGAATAGAACAGACAAGTCATTGTTTTGTCTGCTCGCGGAAAACAAACATCCTAATCTACGATTCGACTCCCTCGAATGGCCTTGACGCTGTGAAAACAGGACCAGACTGTTCTGAAAAACACCCCCGAGGACACCTCAATGATGGACGCTTTTGACCTCCCTCCCTCCTCAACGACACCTGGAGTCGAACTTTTGCAGATCGGCCTCAGTCTATAAAAACATTACACCAACACACCCCCTCCCCCACCCCACGCCTTCACCACCGCTTGTTTCCCCTCGGGGTGATGGTCGGATGGCAGTGCTTCATAGCAGCGGTCGCCTTCCAGGGCCCCAACTCCCCGCCCCTCTGTTGCGAGTTTGTCGTGATTAAATGTAACGTGTTTATGTGTGCATCGCATGGAGGTTTTTTTTCCCCGCTCCAGACTAGACCCCCTTAGGAGCCCAGTCTAGATTGTATTTTTTTACTCATCTTTTCCCCCAGCGTTTTACCTTTTTTCCTATCTTTTACGGGGCGTTCCTGTTCTGTAACCCTGTACACTTGTTTGTTTGTCTAATCTTGAACGGGTTTGTGCTGAAAACAAAGTTTCGTTGTACTTGTGCAATGACAATAAAGACCTATCTGATCTAAAGAAGGCAAAATTATTCCCAGCCAGTTAAGTGTCCTTTGATTCCTTTGCAAGTTTAATCTGCAGAAATCAATATCGGGATGCTTGTTGGACGTGGGAGTCAACAACGACCCTGTTTGATGGGCAAAGGGACAACCAAATGGATGATGTGGGGGGGCGCATTCATCTTTCTTTAGGCAAATTGGGCTGCTCGGTCTCGACTAATTGATTGATCGCACGACTTGCTGATACAATCAAAGCCTGGCCTGATTTATGGCGATAAATCGATTGATTGATGCGGTTTGCTGCTGCGGGGATGGGTGGGTGAGTGTTGCGAGGGAGGGGGGAAGACACCTCCTAGTCATTCATCCATCTTGGCGTAGTCAGCTCTGTTGGGTTGGGAGTAGTATTAAGAAATGTTTTCAATGAGCATGACCTGCTTCGGATTAACCTCCACTTCTTCTCGTGATCACCACTCATACTCAAAGACGGGGACCAGCAGCAGTGGAGGATGCAAAGATAAAATGTGACTTTTTGCTCCAGCGTTTACATAGATCATTAGGGGAAACAACAAAAATCAATTGCACATTCCGTAGTGAATCAAAACAAATATCTTGAGCAGCGTATTGCGATGCTGCGTGTTGACTCTTCCTCGATTACATTTAGGCGAGTGTTTAAATGCTGATTTACGGTGAGATGGAGTTCAGTCCCTCCGCCCGCCTTCCTGTTCAGAATATGAAATGAAAGTTAAACACGGACTCTCCAGAAGGGGGAGGAGGTTTTGTGGACGCGTGGGCAGTGTAGCATCAAATAGATTTTGTTTCCTCTCGTGTAAACGCCTAATGTGCGCCGAGTGCCCTGACACAGATGAATGTAAGGAATTTGCTGTAAAGACTTAACAGCCCTTTTGAGCGACAAGGCTATGAAGCGCTAGTGTGGAACGTGCAGCAGATACCACACCCACTTCACCACCAGCACACGACATGTAAGGTTGGGAGGGTTATTGTTTCACAAAGCTATACTATACTGTGCGCAATCATCATCAATCAATGTTTATTTATATAGCCCTGAATCACAAGTGTCTCAAAGGGCTGCACAAGCCACGACCACATCCTCGGTTCAGATGCCACATCAGGGCAAGGAATAACTCACAACCCAGTGGGATGTCAATGTGAATGACTATGAGAAACCTTGGAGAGGACCGCAGATGTGGGTGACCCTGCCCCTCTAGGGGAGACCGGATGCAATGGACGTCGAGTGGGTCTAGCATAATATTGTGAAAGTCCAGTCCATAGTGGATCTAACATAATAGTGAGAGTCCAGTCCATATTGGGGCCAGCAGGAGACCATCCCGAGCGGAGACTGGTCAGCAGGGCAGAGATGTCCCCAACCGATGCACAGGCGAGCGGTCCACCCCGGGTCCCGACTCCGGACAGCCAGCACTTCATCCGTGGCTACCGGACCTGTGCCCCCCCCTTCCACGAGGGAGAGGGGGGCAGAGGAGAAAAGAAAAGAAACGGCAGATCAACTGGTCTAAAAAGGGGGTCTATTTAAAGGCTAGAGTATACAAATGAGTAGAAGCATTTAAGTCCCATCTTAAAACTAATTTGTATATTCTAGCCTTTAAATAGACCCCCTTTTTAGACCAGTTGATCTGCCGTTTCTTTTCTTTCTCCTCTGCCCCCCTCTCCTCTGTGGAGGGGGAGACACACAGGCCATGGATGAAGTGCTGGCTGTCCAGGGTCGGCACCCGGGGTGGACCGCTCGCCTGTGCGTCGGTTGGGGACATCTCTGCACTGCTGACCCGTCTCCGCTCGGGATGGTCTCCTGCTGACCCCACTATGGACTGGACTCCCGCTGTTATGTTGGATCCACTATGGACTGGACTTTCACTGATATGTTGAATCCACTATGGACTGGACTTTCACAATATTATGTCAGACCCACTCGACATCCATTGCTTTCGGTCTCCCCTGGGGGGGGGGGGGGGTTACCCACATATGCGGTCCTCTCCAAGGTTTCTCATAGTCATTCACACAGATGTCCCACTGGGGTGAGTTTTCCTTGCCCTTTTGTGGGCTCTGTACCGAGGATGTCGTTGTGGCTTTTGCAGCCCTTTGAGACACTTGTGATTTAGGGCTATATAAATAAACATTGATTGATTGATTGAGTTTTAAGATGAGACTTAAATGCTTCTACTGAGGTAGCATCTCTAACTGTTACCGGGAGGGCATTCCAGACTACTGGAGCCCGGATAGAAAACGCTCTATAGCCCGCAGGCTTTTTTTGGGCTCTGGGAATCACTAATAAGCCGGTGACACATTCACCTGACCAGGTTTATATTGGCAGGCCTCGAATTTTAACTTTTTAAGGTCAAGCCAAGTGTTGCCTTAAAGGAGGGCTCATATTGAAGGGCACCAAGGCAAGTTAGAAGGGCACCAAGGCAAACATTATTTTATTTCCAGGCAGGGGCTCCAAAGCATGCATGCATACATGTACTGTTTTTTTTAATTCATTATTAATATGAACTTGTCAGTTTTTTGTCATTTCATGATGCCTTTATCTCTATTTTTACCTTTACTTATTTTTTGTAATTATTAATGTTTTAAGTTATGTACATGTTGATGCTGTATCGAGACAGATCCATTAAGAGTTTGAGCAGAAATATGTCGTATAGGAATTAACTACCGTATTTTTCGGAGTATAAGTCGCTCCGGAGTATAAGTCGCACCGGCCGAAAATGCATAATAAAGAAGGAAAAAACATATATAAGTCGAACTGGAATTTGATAAAAGCCAACACCAAGAATAGACATTTGAAAGGCAATTTAAAATAAATAAAGAATAGTGAACAACAGGCTGAATAAGTGTACGTTATATGAGGCATAAATAACCAACTGAGAACGTGCCTGGTATGTTAACGTAACATATTATGGTAAGAGTCATTCAAATAACTATAACATATAGAACATGCTATACGTTTACCAAACAATCTGTCACTCCTAATCGCTAAATCCCATGAAATCTTATACGTCTAGTCTCTTACGTGAATGAGCTAAATAATATTAGTTGATATTTTACTGTAATGTGTTAATCATTTCACACATAAGTCGCTCCTGAGTATAAGTCGCACCCCCGGCCAAACTATGAAAAAAACTGCGACTTATAGTCCGAAAAATATTGTATGTCTCATTTTTATTATTGTATAACATGTTGGTCGCAGGCAAGCAAAATGACATTGAGGCCATTGGAAACTTTGCACAAACAATCGCTCAAAATCCTTGACCGAAAACCACCACGCCACCATCACTGTTTAGTTCTCCAAAAATATAGATTGTTAAATTTAGCTAACATTCAAAGATTAGCATCAATACGAATGACCCATCGAATTTTAAATAACACTGCACCGGCGCCACTTAAGCACTTTGTCCAGTTTACATCTGCTGTGACAACTAGAAACACGAGCCTCCACCAGGGGGCAGTGTAGCGTACCCAGATGTAAAACATCTTTTTCACAATCCGCCTTTTCTTATAAAGCGATAAAGGAATGGAACAACCTCGCACCCCCGGCCAAACTATGAAAAAAACTGTGACTTATAGTCCGAAAAATACGGTATACACAATAACACATTAACCAAATTATGTGTCAAATGTTTTTTTAAAGTAATACCTTTTGTGACATTTGTAAAAAAAATAAAACATGGCGTTTACTTTTTGGTATAAAATAAAACACAAAGCAGTTTGGCTAATGTAGATAAAGTCTAATAAACAAGATGTGTTCTTCTCTAACTCCCCCTTGTGGTTCAGTACAACAGTTTGGCCGACAACAACAAAAACCAGGAGTGAAAGCGTGTTTCCTTACCTCATTAACTCTCAGTCACAGCAGCTGATGGACGCTGTATTGTCAATATCATATAGTTTTTCTCCTTCGCTGTTTACTTTTAGTGTGGGGACAAGTGTCTCCAATATTGTCCACACCTGTCTCCATCTAACAGCAGTGCGCTCTTACACACATGCGTGTACTGGAAGAGTTGGTGCTGTTGAAGAGGTTCATTTAGCCTACTGATGTGTATTTATAAATGGTTGATTTATATAGGCTCTGACCAGAGGTGGGTAGAGTAGCCAGAAATTGTACTCAAGTAAGAGTACTGTTACTTTAGAGATTCATTACTCAAGTAAAAGTAAGGAGTAGTCACCCAAATATTTACTTGAGTAAAAGTAAAAAGTATGTTGTGAAAAAACTACTCAAGTACTGAGTAACTGATGAGTAACCTGTTCGTTTAATGATGACGGCAACAAATAATGCACAAAAACATAAAAATAGCAATGAGCAAATTCAGAGTCAGGAATATCTCTTAAGCAACTAAAACAATAATATATATATTAAATAATAATACATTAACATAAAAAAAATTAAGGCAAATTGAGCCACAATAACTTAACAGCACCATAGGCTCAGTAGGCAGAGATTACAAAGGAAAATAACAAGTTAGCCTTTATGCAAACCATAAACTGGTAGGTGTGGGCTGCACCTGGGAACACACTGTGCACTTCTGATTGGTGTTTGTATGCATGCGTGTGTGTGTGTGCGTGTGTGTGTGTGTCTCTGTCTTGTCTATGAGGCTGCAGTGCGTTAATAAATGTCCCCACACGATGTACATTTGACAGTGATTCATAGCAGGGAAGCTAACATCAGCCTACGGTGACAGCCCAAATATCTACTAACGTTACTCAAATTTGACATTGAGTTCATGTAAGCTTAAGCTTGTTGTTTGCCGCTGAAACTTTATGTGCAGTTGATTATGTGACCGCCTGGCTCTGTTTGATTGGTGAAACGGAGTCAAACGTCACCAGTGACTGTATTTGATTGGTGAAACGCAGGCATGCGATAGATCCTACTTTGATAAAAATCGATAAAAATCAGTAGCGAGTAGCGAGCTGAATGTAGATAAATGGAGCGGAGTAAAAGTAGCGTTTCTTCTCTATAAATATACTCAAGTAAAAGTAAAAGTATGTTGCATTAAAACTACTCTTAGAAGTACAATTTATCCCAAAAGTTACTCAAGTAGATGTAACAGAGTAAATGTAGCGCGTTACTACCCACCTCTGACTCTGATGAAGGCTGCAGAAGCCAGGTAGCCGAAACTTGTCAGGTACAAAACTTCACCTTACTAGCCTGTATAAATCAACCATTTATAGATAAAAAAGAGTTGGTGCTGCAAGGAATTCTGGGAATGTGCACTGTTGTGTTTATCTTGTGTTGCGGTGCAAATATTCTCCCGAACAGTAATTGTCATTGTTGTTTAGTGTGGTCTCACTATATGGCACAGGTTTATGGCGTTGTTTAGACGGCCATCCTTGGTGTGACATGTAGGTCTGTTGACTAAGTATACTCCGAGGTGATACCCTTGAAGCGAGATTAACGCATACTTGCCAACCCTCCCGTTTTTAGCGGGAGAATCCCGATATTCAGCGCCTCTCCCGACAACCTCCCAGCAGAGATTTTCTCCCGACAAACTCCCGGTATTCAGCCGGAGCTGGAGGCCACGCCCCCTCCAGCTCAATGCGGACCTGAGACTGAGTGGGGACAGCCTGTTCTCACGTCCGCTTTCCCACAATATAAACAGCTTGCCTGCCCAAAGACGTCATAACATCTAGGGCAGGGGTCACCAACCTTTTTGAAACCAAGAGCTACTTCTTGGGTACTAATTAATACAAAGGGCTACCAGTTTGATACACACTTAAATAAATTGCCAGAAATAGCCAATTTGCTCAATTTACCTTTAACTCTATGTTATTATTAATAATTAATGATATTTACACTTAATTGAACGGTTTAAAAGAGGAGAAAACACGAATAAATTGACAATGAAATTTTGAAACATAGTTTATCTTCAATTACGACTCTTTAAAATTCAAAATTCAACCGAAAAAAAGAAGAGAAAAACTAGCTAATTCGAATCTTTTTGAAAAAATTAAAAAAATAAATTATGGAACATCATTAGTAATTTTTCCTGATTAAGATTGATTTTAGAATTTGGATGACATGTTTTAAATAGGTTAAAATCCAATCTGCACTTTGTTAGAATATATAACAAATTGTACCAAGCTATATTTCTAACAAAGACAAATCGTTATTTCTTCTAGATTTTCCAGAACAAAATTTTTAAAATAAATTCAAAAGACTTGAAATAAGATTTAAATTTGATTCTACAGATTTTCTAGATTTGCCAGAATAATTTTTTTGAATTTTAATCATGATAAGTTTGAAGAAATATTTCACAAATATTCGTCGTCGAAAAAACAGAAGCTATAATGAAGAATTAAATTAAAATGTATTTATTATTCTTTACAATAAAAAAAATAAATTTACTTGAACATTGATTTAAATTGTCAGGAAATAAGAGGAAGGAATTTAAAAGGTAAAAAGGTATATGTGTTTAAAAATCCTAAAATCATTTTTAAGGTTGTATTTTTTCTCTAAAATTGTCTTTCTGAAAATTATAAGAAGCAAAGTAAAAAAAATTATGAATTTATTTAAACAAGTGAAGACGAAGTCTTTAAAATATTTTCTTGGATTTTCAAATTCTATTTGAGTTTTGTCTCTCTTAGAATTAAAAATGTCGAGCACAGCGAGACCAGCTTGCTAGTAAATAAATAAATAGAGGCAGCTCACTGGTAAGTGCTGCTATTTGAGCTATTTTTAGAACAGGCCAGCGGGCTACTCATCTGGTCCCTACGGGCTACCTGGTGCCCGCGGGCACCGCGTTGGTGACCCCTGATCTAGGGCTTTTATAGAGTGCAAAACTGTGCACACAACAAGGAGACGAAGCAGAAGAACGAGGAAATTACAGACATGGCGGCCGAAATGATATACTCATCATGAACGGAGAAGGTAAACAGGACAATACTGCCATCTAATGGATAGCCACTGGAACACTGAAATTCAAGTATTTATTTATTTTTTCTATGTAAATAAAATAAAAAAAAATAAAAATATATATAGCTAGAATTCACTGAAAGTCAAGTATTTCATACATATATATATATATATATATGAAATACTCGAGTTGGTGAATTCTAGCTGTAAATAACCACGCCCCCACCTCCCGATATTGGAGGTCTCAAGGTTGGCAAGTATGGATTAACGGTTGTTAGTCCGCCATGATTAATAAGACAAACGATGTTAGTGCGCATGCGCCTGACTTCGTTTTGCCTCAAATGCATTAACTCGTCCATTAAGAAGTAACAAGTCAAGGGCGGTCACGGCAAGTTGTTGCCGCAAATGTTGGTACATTTTTTAGGGCACTACGGCAAATGAGAGGGCGGTCACGGCAATTGTTGCGGTTGCCGTGGTTAAATTCGAGCCTTGTATTGGCCTATTTTAATATGCAAGAGTGATTTTGCCGTAAAACAGGCCGTATTCTCAAACAATTCATGTATAAACTGCCCTTTTAAGTGTCTGCTCCCATTCTGCTGCACCCGGTACAGAACTTGGAGCCTTTGTGACAGCACTCAAAGCGCCGAGCTTCTTGTTGTCAGCACTAGTTTTATTCCCACTCTCACCGCTCTATTTAGATACCTTTTATTTTTGTTCAAATGCGGTAAAATGAAAGCGCCGCAGAGAGAAAGAGAGTAAAGTAGCGTTCCCTCTGTCTCAGACAGGTGGCCTCGGTTTTATGTCACCGGGCCCAAGGGACTCTATAACTGAGGTAGAGGAGGGACCACTCTGAGCGCAACGCAGGTGGTGCGAAGCGCGGCCCCCTCTTCATACCTGAAATATTCAGATTCTTCCAGCAGCGGAGCTTTGATCTTGCCGCAATCGACGGGGGAAAATGGAGAGCGTACGGGGGGGAGAGAAAACAACAAAAACAAGAGCAAGAGTAGCACACCTGAGAGCGAACAGATTGACATTTCTTAAGAGAGAATAAACAATCGCAGGTTCGTCATGTTGCTTTAGCGGCTCTCATGAAAGTGGGCCATTGCGGTGGTGGCTGCTTCTTAAGAGCCCTTCCTCCTTTCTTCCTAACTGACCTGAATGGTGGAGCTTCAGGGACAAACCACCCCCGATTCACTGTAACCTTCACTTTGAAAGGAAACAGGAAAACAAACCTTGTCCTTTATTTGTTCAAAACGGACGCCATCCGCATCCGCTATGTTCCCTCAAGCTACACTGCAAAAAGTTCAAAAAGAAGAAAAAAACAAACACAAATTAGGTGTATTTCATTTGAAATGATCTGCCAATAGGTGAGGGCCGACATCCGGGCAACTGAGCTACATACGGGTTCTTCGAGCCATAGCAACCAGACTGGCGTTGAAAACAAACCGTTGCCATTACTCTTTAACCTGTCCACCTACGCTGGTTAAACCCGTCATTCTGCCTCCAAAATGCCGAAAAACTGTGTTGTTTTTGGTTGTGCTGTCCACAACTGGAAACAGGGAAAACAAAGGTTGTATTTTGTTCTGCCAAAGCGTGATAAAAGCCCTCAGAGACGGGACAAATGGCTCGCAGCTTTACACCGGGAAAACGAGGACGGTTCTCACTGGAGTCCCCCAAAGTCCCGGGTCGTGTGTTCGGATCACTTCGTTTCTGGTAAATATAAGGAATAAAAATCCACCTTCTTAACCACAACTTGGCTATACCGTCCGTGCTAACGTTGTACTTGTTGAATTTGTACCTTATAACGTTCGACAGCTGAAGTTGTTGTTGTACAAAAATAACATGCGGTATATACTATATAGTCCAGGGGTCACCAACGCGGTGCCCGCGGGCACCAGGTAGCCCGTAAGGACCAGATGAGTCGCCCGCTGGCCTGTTCTAAAAATAGCTCAAATAGCAGCACTTACCAGTGAGCTGCCTCTATTTTTTAAATTGTATTTATTTACTAGCAAGCTGGTCTCGCTTTGCCCGACATTCTTGATTCTAAGAGAGACAAAACTCAAATAGAATTTGAAAATCCAAGAAAATATTTTAAAGAATTGGTCTTCACTTGTTTAAATAAGTTCATTATTTTTTTTACTTTGCTTCTAATAACTTTCAGAAAGACAATTTTAGAGAAAAAAATACAACCTTAAAAATTATTTTAGGATTTTTAAACACATGTGGGCTCTGTACCGAGGATGTCGTTGTGGCTTGTACAGCCCTTTGAGACACTTGTGATTTAGGGCTATATAAATAAACATTGATTGATTGATATACCTTTTTACCTTTTGAATTCCTTCCTCTTCTTTCCTGACAATTTAAATCAATGTTCAAGTAAATTAATTTTTTTTATTGTAAAGAATAATAAATAAATTTTAATTTAATTCTTCATTTTAGCTTCTGTTTTTTTGACGAAGAATATTTGTGAAATATTTCTTCAAACGTATTATGATTAAAATTCAAAAAAATTATTCTGGCAAATCTAGAAAATCTGTAGAATCAAATTTAAATCTTATTTCAAAGTCTTTTGAATTTCTTTTAAAATTTTTGTTCTGGAAAATCTAGAAGAAATAATGATTTGTCTTTGTTAGAAATATAGCTATGTCCAATTTGTTATATACTCTAACAAAGTGTGGATTGGATTTTAACCTATTTAAAACATGTCATCAAAATTCTGAAATTAATCGTAATCAGGAAAAATTACTAATGATGTTCCATAAATTATTTTTTTAATTTTTTCAAAAAGATTCGAATTAGCTAGTTTTTCTCTTCTTTTTTTCGGTAGAATCTTGAATTTTAAAGAGTCGAAATTGAAGATAAACTATGTTTCAAAATTTAATTGTCATTTGTTTCGTGTTTTCTCCTCTTTTAAACCGTTCAATTAAGTGTAAATATCATTAATTATTAATAATAACATAGAGTTAAATGTAAATTTGGCTATTTCTGGCAATTTATTTAAGTGTGTATCAAACTGGTAGCCCTTCGCATTAATCAGTACCCAAGAAGTAGCTCTTGGTTTCAAAAAGGTTGGTGACCCCTGATATAGTCTATAGCCTAGCTAGCTATTTTCGAAAACCGGTTTCGTTTAAATTTGCACTGAACAGTTGGGTTTTTAAAAACCAATAAACCCTATAATTTTCATGTTGCCATTTAATCAACTTTTCAAGACAGTCGCAAAATGCTGTCTGCAAGACTTTTCAATACAAAGACATATATTTTGTACATTATTCGCCTGCTGTACTGCGCCTTCATAAGGCTACAACTTACAAGGACCGGGCTACTAGGGGTCAGTCTGCTTTCTTTTGGGGTTTTTTGCCGGACATCCAGTATTATTTACCCGTAATCTTGGTATTACTTTTCTTATTATGTTATTTTGCCACCTCCCCCTTCTCTGTTTAAACTCTCCTTAGTTGTACTTAAACAATACACGTAGCCCTCAAATCTCTCAATATTTTATACACTAACACTTGATCTTGTTGTTGATAACTTCCGCGTCTCTTTCTTAGTAGCGCGCAGGCTAAGCTAAATAGCAAGCTAAGCTAAGCCTGAGAAGCTTTAAAGTTCACTGAGACGAGTCTGACGCAAATAATACATTTTCGTTTTTTCACACGATATGCGAATAAGTAAAAATGCGTAAATGAAGGATTTAACGCCGACTTCCAAGCCACAACGCTCGTTAAATGCTTTTTCTGTCAATGCTGTGTTCGCTGTGAGCTGGTTTGTTTTCAACGAATTCCCGGTTGCTAGGGGATTGGTAGGCGGAAGTGACGTAGGTCCGCCCTCACCTATAGAACAAAAACATTTGGCTTGTCAAGACTTTCCAAAACACGTAAAATTAGCTAACCTCAATGATCCCAAAAATACCTTAAAATAAGTATATTCTCACTAATAACAAGTGCACTTTTCTTGGTAGTAAAAAAAAACAACCTTTTTGCTCAATATTTTGAAAAATATTCTTAAATTAAGTAAATGCTAGTGCCATTATCTTGACATAATGATATGCGCTCGGCATCATGATTTTTTTTTTTTTTTCATGCTTGACGTAAGAAATTATTACTTTAAAAAAGTAGTTTTATACTTGTGAGTGTTGATGACACAGCTTTGCAACAGTTGATATTCTAGTTTCAAGCATGTTTTACTCAATATAGGTCATCAAATCTCAGCTACGAGCTGTAATATCTTACTGAGATCATTTAGGACCAAAACCCTTAAAACAAGTAAAACACTCTAACACAGTGGTTCTTAACCTTGTTGGAGGTACCGAACCCCACCAGTTTCATATGCGCATTCACCGAACCCGAACCGTAATCATACAATTATGTTATTATATTAAAGAAATACTAATAAAGGTATATTTTGCAAACAGAAAGTTACAGGAATGTACACATAAACCCATGTTTACATCTCATTGTGCAACATGTGAATGTTTTAGTGGGAACTAAATGCGATATCTGAAAGGGGTACACATTATTTCCACCACCCAGACATATAATACTAGTACACAGCTCATGAAAAACAATATGTTATAGTCATTGTAAGTGGGCCAATACACTTATATTAGAAAATAATCTCATGGAAATGACTGCTGTCATTTGATTATAATAATAAAACATTGAACTTGTTATTTAGTCAGGTTTGGGACAGGTGTGCTGCAGGTGTGACCACAGTGCATGTGTACGTCTGTCGCTCATATGTGCTCCACTGAATGCTCAAGGAGTTTTTGCGTTTGCTCACAGATATGGAAAATTAGAGGGAACATTGTTTGGGGGTATTCATAATACGCTGATAGGAAGAAGTTTTTACGTACACGATGAGTTAGGTGTGTCTTGACCTCCGCGGCGGAGGCTCTGCCGAACCCCTGAGCCCGACTCACCGAACCCCTAGGGTTCCATCGAACCCAGGTTAAGAACCACTGCTCTAACATAAAATCTGTGTGAGAAGAATTATCTTATCAGACAGAAAATAAGCAAATATCACCCTTATTTGAGATATTTCATCTTACTTAGATTTCAGTTTTTGCAGCGTACCAGTTCTGTTTTTTCCTTAAGTTTGTATTTTCTGTGTTGGTTTTTCCACATTCCCGTCACTTCTCCACAACTGAGGTTGTCATGTCCTTTTTTCAGTCTGCTAATGAATGAAATGAAGTGTAATTAGTCAGCGAATGTATCACCTTGACAATGGCCACCCTGATTGTAACCACGCAGTTTGAAAGGCTCGTACAATGGATGGCCCTAATGATGATAACTATGGTGTTTTAATTGGTGTAGTCGACTAATAAATTGTGTTGAAAATGTATCATTTCTAGCTGGAGGACATTCAGATGTACAAACCCCGTTTCCATATGAGTTGGGAAATTGTGTTAGATGTAAATATAAACGGAATACAATGATTTGTAAATCATTTTCAACCCATATTCAATTGAATGCACTACAAAGACAACATATTTGATGTTCAAACTCTTAAACTTTTTTTTTTTTTTTGCAAATAATAATTAACTTAGAATTTCATGGCTGCAACACGTGACAAAGTAGTTGGGAAAGGGCATGTTCACCACTGTGTTACATCACCTTTCCTTTTAACAACACTCAGTAAACGTTTGGGAACTGAGGAAACACATTTTTGAAGCTTCTCAGGTGGAATTCTTTCCCATTCTTGCTTGATGTACAGCTTAAGTTGTTCAACAGTCCGGGGGTCTCCCTTGTGCTATTTTAGGCTTCATAATGCGCCACACATTTTCAATGGGAGACAGGTCTGGACTACAGGCAGGCCAGTCTAGTACCTGCACTCTTTTACTATGAAGCCACGTTGATGTAACACGTGGCTTGGCATTGTCTTGCTGAAATAAGCAGGGGCGTCCATGGTAACGTTGCTTGGATGGCAACATATGTTGCTCCAAAACCTGTATGTACCTTTCAGCTTTAATGGCGCCTTCACAGATGTGTAAGTTACCCATGTCTTGAGCACTAATACGCCCCCATACCATCACAGATGCTGGCTTTTCAACTTTGCGCCTATAACAATCCGGATGGTTCTTTTCCCTCTTTGGTCCGGAGGACACGACGTCCACAGTTTCCAAAAACAATTTGAAATGTGGACTCGTCAGACCACAGAACACTTTTCCACTTTGTATCAGTCCATCTTAGATGAGCTCAGGCCCAGCGAAGCCGACTGCGTTTCTGGGTGTTGTTGATAAACGGTTTTCGCCTTGCATAGGAGAGTTTTAACTTGCACTTACAGATGTAGCGACCAACTGTAGTTACTGACAGTGGGTTTCTGAAGTGTTCCTGAGCCCATGTGGTGATATCCTTTACACACTGATGTCGCTTGTTGATGCAGTACAGCCTGAGGGATCGAAGGTCACGGGCTTAGCTGCTTACGTGCAGTGATTTCTCCAGATTCTCTGAACCCTTTGATGATATTACGGAGCGTAGATGGTGAAATCCCTAAATTCCTTGCAATAGCTGGTTGAGAAAGGTTTTTCTTAAACTGTTCCAACAATTTGCTCACGCATTTGTTGACAAAGTGGTGACCCTCGCCCCATCCTTGTTTGTGAATGACTGAGCATTTCATGGAATCTACTTTTATACCCAATCATGGCACCCACCTGTTCCCAATTAGCCTGCACACCTGTGGGATGTTCCAAATAAGTGTTTGATGAGCATTCCTCAACTTTATCAGCATTTATTGCCACCTTTCCCAACTTCTTTGTCACGTGTTGCTGGCATCAAATTCTAAAGTTAATGATTATTTGCAACAAAATTTTTTTTTATCAGTTTGAACATCAAATATGTTGTCTTTGTAGCATATTCAACTGAATATGGGTGGAAAATGATTTGCAAATCATTGTATTCCGTTTATATTTACATCTAACACAATTTCCCAACTCATATAAAAACGGGGTTTGTATTCTTGGAATGTAGGATTGTCAACTTTGAATATTGGGGGGGATTGGACCCTTCTTAATTGTCCAAGAGTGTGTTTACTGTATACCATATCAGAGCCTTTTAAGCAATGATTCTGTGCATGTAAATCAAAGCAGGTGTTTTTTGGAATTAAAAAGAGAGACGTGTTGACAAGTCGGCTGTCGTCTGCTGCATCAAGTGCCAAAAAACCTTCTAAATGAAGCGGCCTATGACGAATAATGGCTGACAACTCTAGTCACACCTTTTTGCTAACGATCATAACGCTCATTCACATTCCTTCTTTTTGTAAGATTGTGCATGCTGTTTGAAGACAGCTCGACATACCGGGGATTAATTATTTTGGATGATGTATCAGACATCCCAGTCCTGAGTTTAGCGAGTTGTCAGAACATTTCTGCCAATCTTTCTTCTGGTGGCTAACAATCCAAACAAAATACTTAGATGGATGTCTTGTGGTAGTTTGGTAGAATACAGGTTAATACTACCATCATTTTTTGGAAGCTTACTTTGCACTGAACAGGAAGTCACTGTGTGTTTCGTGGCTGTGTAACTAAAAATGGGTACACAATTTGGTACTTTTATATAGGGATGATGTTCGAAACCGGTTCTCCCGGTTGTTCGATAAAAAAAGAACCGTTCGATAAGAAAAGAACCGATTCCATGGACTCGAATCCCTTTTTTGAGAACCGGTTCCCGTTATCAAGGCCACTATAGTAAAGAAAAAGAGTTGGTTCTTTATTCAAATCCCTGGGAACGAATCCCGTCCCACAAGAAATGCCCTGTGGGACATCACACAAGCAGGAAAAATAATGGACCGGAAAAAAACGCCTCAAGGCTTGGCTATTCACCTATAGTGATCACAGAGACAGGTTGTTTTTGTGTTACTGTATATATTTGTTTTTCTGAAAAATCCCACTTGATATACTTTGGGTAACAACAGTCAATATTTATTTATTTTATTTTTTTAGGGGGGTAACAGTCAATATTTATTTATTTTTAATTTTTATTTTGTTCTTGTAAAATAAAAGTGAGCTTTTGTTGAACCAAATATTGTGTTTTTTTCCAAATACAACAACCTATCTGGATTCGATAATAGAATCGATAAGGAATCGGTTCGATAAGAGAATTCGATAATGGGCTCGAACTCGATAATTTCTTACCAAACATCATCCCTACTTTTATACACTACCGTTCAAAAGTTTGGGGTCACCCAAACAATTTTGTGGAATAGCCTTCATTTCTAAGAACAAGAATAGACTGTCGAGTTTCAGATGAAAGTTCTCTTTTTCTGGCCATTTTGAGCGTTTAATTGACCCCACAAATGTGATGCTCCAGAAACTCAATCTGCTCAAAGGAAGGTCAGTTTTGTAGCTTCTGTAACGAGCTAAACTGTTTTCAGATGTGTGAACATGATTGCACAAGGGTTTTCTAATCATCAATTAGCCTTCTGAGCCAATGAGCAAACACATTGTACCATTAGAACACTGGAGTGATAGTTGCTGGAAATGGGCCTCTATACACCTATGTAGATATTGCACCAAAAACCAGACATTTGCAGCTAGAATAGTCATTTACCACATTAGCAATGTATAGAGTGTATTTCTTTAAAGTTAAGACTAGTTTAAAGTTATCTTCATTGAAAAGTACAGTGCTTTTCCTTCAAAAATAAGGACATTTCAATGCGACCCCAAACTTTTGAACGGTAGTGTAGGTACCGACTGAATTCCGTTACTGGGTACTGATTCACGTAAAATCAATACCTATGTTGCATGTGACTTCTGCGGTGCTTTTTTGTGGACTTCTGGATCTGCCACCGGGGAGTCTTTTGGCCATGGATACCATCTGCTGGGTCTCTGCCACACAAGAGTCTGTTTAGAGAGACTGGTGTATATAGAGAGGAAGAGACAGGACTGCGGAGCTAGCACTGAGCGCCGGGACGGACAAGCTTCACAGTGTCTTGGCTGAATGAGCAGGTATCGGACACCTCAGTCTCCTTAGATGCATCCTCGCTCATCCATGCAGACTGGACACTGGCCGAGAGTTAGTGGGCGGCCGAGAGTGGAGTCGGCTCTCTTGGTTGCTTTGTTGGGTCTGCTCCTGTCTCTGGCCATGCTCCCTCCACCCCAGCAGACGATGGCGTGGAACACCGCAGAGGCCACCACAGTGTATATGTTTCTTTTATTTTTTATTCATAGCTGTATGTAGAAGTGGCTGGTTGCATCAGCTCTGCTCTTTTAATGTCTTTAATGTCCTTTGTCTTCTTTGATGTTTGATGTTTCCCTCTTACACACATGTAAGAGGGATGTGTGCTATGTCTATGAGTTGTTTTTATCCCTTGGCCTCAGTCTGGACCCAGGCTTAGATCGATTCCCCCCCCCATTGTTTACCTGTATCTCACCTTCTCTGTAAGGGGCGCCGGAAGTTGGCAGACCCATCAGCGATCCTGTTCTGTCTCCCTGTAATGTTTGTCTGATCTTCAATGGGATTGTGCTGAAAATTTTAATTTCCCCTCTGGGATTAATAAAGTATTTCTGACCATGAATTGATTAACGTGGACCCGGACTTAAACAAGTTGAAAAACTTATTCGGGTGTTACAATTTAGTGGTCAATTGTACGGAATATGTACTGTACTGTGCAATCTACTAATAAAAGCTTCAATCAATCAATCAATCAATGACAGTCTGACTGACTGACGTCACTTAAAGGCCTACTGAAATTAATTTGTTTTATTTAAACGGGAATAGCAGATCCATTCTATGTGTCATACTTGATCATTTCGCGATATTGGCATATTTTTGCTGAAAGGATTTAGTAGAGAAAATCGACGATAAAGTTCGCAACTTTTGCTCGCTGATAAAAAAAAAGCCTTGCCCCTACCGGAAGTAGCGTGACGTCACAAGCGGTAGTGCTGCTCACAATTCCCCGTTGTTTACAATGGAGGGAGAGATATTCGGAGCGAGAAAGTGACGATTACCCCATTAATTTGAGCGAGGATGAAAGATTTGTGGATGAGGAACGTTAGAGTGACGGACTAGAATGCAGTTGAAGAGATATCTTTTTTCGCTCTGACCGTAACTTATGTACAAGCTGGCTCATTGGATTCCACACTCTCTCCTTTTTCTATTGTGGATCACGGATTTGTATTTTAAACCACCTCGGATACTATATCCTCTTGAAAATGAGAGTCGAGAAGGCGAAATGGACATTCACAGTGACTTTTATCTCCACGACAATACATCGACGAAGCTCTTTAGCATGAGCTAACGTGAAAGCATCTGTCTCAAATGCAGATAGAAACAAAATGAAAAAATCCCTGACTGGAAGGATAGACAGAAGATCAACAATACTACTATCAGGAGACACCGAACCAAACACTGGACATGTAAATACACGGTTAATGCTATGCCGCCTGTCGAAGCCTAGCAATGCTGTTGCTAACGACGCTAACTTAGCATGTGTTGCAATGTTAAGATTTCATCATTGATATATAAACTATCAGACTGCGTGGTCGGGAATAGTGGCTTTCAGTAGGCCTTTAATAGTCTAGGTCAGGTGTGCCCAAAGTGATTGATCGGTCTTTACCTTAAATTTAGCATAAAATGATGGGTGGTAAATCTCTAAATACGCTGTGATGTTTGATGTGTCATACCTCCTCTTGCTACTATAGTCCGCAAGCAAGTTTTGCAAACTAGGAGATGTTCTTCTTCCGAGCGCTGGCTGTCTGTATTTTCGTGGCAGCCGAAGCATACCTAAACAGCCAATTTAGTCATTTTGGTTCAGTTCCGGGCACTGGCCTTCTTCATCCATCATACAGAATGCGCAGCTGTGTGCCGTAGGAAGGGTGGTAATATTTTAGGTTACAGCTGGTGCAACTGCACGCGACCTGAAGCATTCCTATCTTCCACTTTCTGTCATACGTGAGGGACGACATGAGGGGAAATCTTTGCGGTTTTGAAACCGTCCTTATTTCAAACTACGGTATACCTTTTAAAACCGATCCCAGTCCATGCCTAGATATAATGCTGTATTCTTGTAAGAGTGTCCTTTAAACTAGGAAGACAGATATTATAATAACATGTAACCTGTATACTTGTAGCTTTATGGCACTGAAATGAATTTAAAGAGAGTTAATCAACAAAACTTTGAGATGATTTATTATTGATGTATTGATGATGATGATTTTGAAGTTTTCTAATAAAAAGTAGCTTATAACTATGATATTGCATGACAGAAACACATCTACTTTTTAAGCTTGTTCTTATGTTTGCTTTCTGAAAGACAGCAAACGTGTAGACATGGTCTTAAAGGCCTACTGAAAGCCACTACTACCGACCACGCAGTCTGATAGTTTATACATCAATGATGAAATCTTAACATTGCAACACATGCCAATACGGCCGGGTTAACTTATAAAGTGCAATTTTAAATTTCCCGCGAAACTTCCTGTTGAAAACGTCTATGTATGATGACGTATGCGCGTGACGTCGATGGTTGAAACGGAAGTATTCAGACACATTGTATCACAATACAAAAAAGCTCTGTTTTCATCGCAAAATTCCACAGTATTCTGGACATCTGTGTTGGTGAATCTTTTGCAATTTGTTTAATGAACAATGGAGACTGCAAAGAAGAAAGCTGTAGGTGGGATCGGTGTATTAGCGGCTGGCTGCAGCAACACAACCAGGAGGACTTTGACTTGGATAGCAGACGCGCTATCCAACGCTAGCCGCCGACCGCATCGATGATCGGGTGAAGTCCTTCGTCGCGCCGTCGATCGCTGGAACGCAGGTGAGCACGGGTGTTGATGAGCAGATGAGGGCTGGCGTAGGTGGAGCGCTAATGTTTTTATCATAGCTCTGACGAGGTCCCGTTGCTAAGTTAGCTTCAATGGCGTCGTTAGCATTGTTAAGCTTCGCCAGGCTGGAAAGCATTAACCGTGTAGTTACATGTCCATGGTTTAATAGTATTGTTGATCTTCTGTCTATCCTTCCAGTCAGGGGTTTATTTCTTTTGTTTCTATCTGCAGTTAAGCCCGATGCTATCACGTTAGCTCCGTAGCTAAAGTGCTTCGCCGATGTATTGTCGTGGGGATAAAAGTCACTGTGAATGTCCATTTCGCGTTCTCGACCCTCATTTTCAAGAGGATATAGTATCCGAGGTGGTTTAAAATACAAATCCGTGATCCACAATAGAAAAAGGAGAAAGTGTGGAATCCAATGAGCCAGCTTGTACCAAAGTTACGGTCAGAGCGAAAAAAGGTGCGTCCTGCACTGCACTCTAGTCCTTCACGCTCACGTTCCTCATCCACGAATCTTTCATCCTGGCTCAAATAAATGGGGTAATCATCGCTTTCTCGGTCCGAATCGCTCTCGCTGCTGGTGTAAACAATGGGGAAATGTGAGGAGCCTTTCAACCTGTGACGTCACGCTACTTCCGGTATAGGCAAGGCTTTTTTATCAGCGACCAAAAGTTGCGAACTTTATCGTCGATATTCTCTACTAAATCCTTTCAGCAAAAATATGGCAATATCGCGAAATGATCAAGTATGACACATAGAATGGATTTGCTATCCCCGTTTAAATAAAAAAAATTCATTTCAGTAGGCCTTTAAGTGAGTTCCATCTGTTCAAATAGTACAACAACTGTCCTGAAACGTCATCACAGTTTCTTAATAAACCGTGTATTGTTTCATCCATGTGCTTAAACAAGGACTGTAAAGAGCCCAAATCCACTTCTGGATGCTCTAGTTACTTCCCGTCAAGCACGACTTTGAATTAAATTGTATTGTTACATGTTTGTGCTACGTTTTGCTCGTGATGGAAGTGTGTGAAGTGGAGCAGCTCCAGCCAAATTGACAAGAGAGTAAAATTGGAGGAAGAGCAGTGTGGGGTAAACAGATGGAGAGAGATGCCAGGTGATAGCAGACCCCCCCCCACTGCGCCCCCTTGTCAGAAGCCGCATGCTAGGCTCACGTTCCCAGCGCCAGGTCATGGGGGGTCAGAGGGGCCTCCTCCTGTCTGGATGGTCTCTCAGTCTCTCTCTCTCTGTCTAACAAAACTGCACATACACTGATTGCCCGTTTCTGGGATGTGCAGCCGAGAGACAGATAAGATTTGGCTTCTGCCACACATGTTTGGTCAAGGCCCTGTCAACCTCAAACAAACTGCCCTCCCCCCGCCCCCCACTCTTCTCCCTACCTGGTAGGAATGAGGAGGTAGGGCGTTTGCATGTAACGTTGAGCCCCGACTAGACAGCAATGATTGGGGACATTGATCGTGGCAATTTGATTTATTGATCAGTCCCCCCCCCCTTCTCAAATGTGGCAGGGCTAATCTCGGGCAGCTATGGACAATCTTGTGTCTGGGCGGCGATAAGGCTCATATGTTAGGGAACTATACTTATCTTAATCACAAACTGGTCCTTGACCTGCCCTGCTTCGCAGCACATGCATATGAACAGCGTGTGCACCTATAGCCACTATTTTGTGCCAGACCTTAAACGCAATCGTGTGTGTGTGTGTGTGTGTGTGTGTGTGTGTGTGTGCCTGTGTTTTTGCGTTGGGGGTTGTGAAGCAGTACAGTCACCAGGCAGAACAGAGTGGATCTATAAATTGATGGAATTCAAAGCCTCCAGCATCGATTACCATTATAACAAACAGCAGCACACAGAATGTCTGATTATTTTCAGACAAAGATTCTGTGCTCTCAGCAGCAATTCTGCTGATGCTGTCACAGTTTCCGACATCTGCCTATGATTGCAATTAGATGGGCTACAAAAAGAGAAATAATACCCAATCTGCATTTTCCTCTCTCCTCCTACTTCCCCCCCCCCCCCGCCCCCCCCCTCCACTTTAATTTGTGCTGTCCAAGCCCAGTGAGCACAATAGTGATTTTAACTCAGCCCACCTCCGTGCAAGTACCTTGGTTGTCAACATTTTCTACCGCCCAAAAAAATAGCTTACTACTACAGATGTAATCAAGACGCCTAGTTTAATGAATCAGTGTCAGAGCCTTTCTATGCAGTTAATTAGTGAATCCTGCACTTTCTCTTTAACGCTTTCACTTGCAGAAAATCTGTGCATCTCCTTGCCTCTTTTCAAAATGACATTACCGAGTACAAAAAGCGGGTAAAACTAGACCAGGGGTTCTCAACCTGGGTTCGGCGGAGGTCAAAACACACCCGACTCATCGTGTAGATAAAAACTTCTCCCTATCGGCGTATTACGGATACGGCAACAGCAGAAGTCACACTGATTTGCAGGTGTGTAATTTGCTGTGAGTTTATGCACTGTGTTATTCGGCATGGCCTTATTATAACCCTAACCCTCTAACCCTGGCCCTAACCCTAACCAAATAACTCTAAATCAGTGGTTCTTAACCTTGTTGGAGGTACCGAACCCCACCAGTTTCATATGCGCATTCACTGAACCCATACTTGCCAACCTTGAGACCTCCAATATCGGGGGGCGTGGTTGGGGGCGTGGTTATTTACAGCTAGAATTCACCAACTCGAGTATTTCATATATATATATATATATATATATATATATATATATATATATATATATATATATAGTTATTTTTATTTATTTTTATTTTTTATTTTTTATTTTTTAATTTTATTTACATAGAGAAAAAAAATAAATACTTGAATTTCAGTGGCTATCCATTAGATGGCAGTATTGTCCTGTTTAACTTCTCCGTTCATGATGAGTATATCATTTCGGCCGCCATGTCTGTAATTTCCTCGTTCTTCTGCTTCGTCTCCTTGTCGTGTGCGCAGTTGTGCACTCTATAAAAGCCCTAGATGTTATGACGTCTTTGGGCAGGCAAGCTGTTTATCTTGTGGGAAAGCGGACGTGAGAACAGGCTGTCCCCACTCAGTCTCAGGACCGCATTGAGCTGGAGGGGGCGTGGCCTCCAGCTCCGGCTGAATACCGGGAGTTTGTCGGGAGAAAATCTCTGCCGGGAGGTTGTCGGGAGAGGCGCTGAATATCGGGATTCTCCCGCTAAAAACGGGAGGGTTGGCAAGTATGACTGAACCCTTCTTTAGTGAAAAATAAAATGTTTTTTTTTTCAAATTCAAGACAAAGTTATATGTTTTTGGTAACACTTTAGAGTGTTCTTTAGCGCCGCCCTAGTGGCTCTCTGGAGATTTTTCAAAAATGTATGAAAAATGGAAAAAGATGAGGGGGAAAAAAATATATTTTTTGTGTTAATATGGTCTCTGTAGGAGGACAAACATGACACAAACCTCCCTAATTGTTATAAAGTGCACTGTTTATATTAAACATGCTTCACTGATTCGAGTATTTGGCGAGCGCCGTTTTGTCCTACTAATTTTGGCAGTCCTTGAACTCACCGTAGTTTGTTTACATGTATAACTTTCTCCGACGTGTTTTATGCCACTTCTTTTTTTGTCTCATTTTGTCCACCAAACTTTTAACGTGCGTGAATGCACAAAGGTGAGTTTTGTTGATGTTATTGACTTGTGTGGAGTCATTGCATGACTGCAAGCTAATCGATGCTAACATGCTTTTTAGGCTAGCTGTATGTACATATTGCATCATTATGCCTCAATTGTAGGTATATTTGAGGTCATTTAGTTTCCTTTAAGTCCTCTTAATTAAATGTATATCTCATGACACACTATCTGTATGTAATATGGCTTTTAATTTTTTGCGGCTCCAGATAGATTTGTTTTTGTATTTTTGGTCCAATATGGCTCTTTCAACATTTTGGGTTGCCGACCCATGCACTAGGGAAAGACATTCTAAGTAACAAAGACTTAATTTAGAGTTATTTGGTTAGGGTTAGGGTTAGAGGGTTAGGGTTATAATAAGGCCATGTCGAATAAGGCATTAATAAGTACTTAATAATGACTAGTTGAGAGCCAATATGTTACTAATTTGCATGTTAATAAGCAACTAATTAATGGTGAATATGTTCCCCATACTAAAGTGTTACCATGTTTTTTTTACTGGTGCACAAAATGAACCGTGCATGAACATCACCTTGTTCAAACAACAAAACCAACACAGTGCATAAACTCACAACAAATTACACACCTGCAAATCAGTCAGCTGTTGCCGTACCCGTAATACGCCGATAGGGAGAAGTTTTTATTTACACGATGAGTCGGGTGTGTCTTGACCTCCGCCGAACCCCTGAGCCCAGGTTAAGAACCACTGCTCAAAATTAAGTCTTTGTTACTTAGAATATGTTCCCCTAGTGTCCAAAAAATTGTAAATTAAGTCTTCTTTACTTAGAATATGTTCCCCATACTAAAGTGTTACCAAAAACATATAACTTTGTCTTGAATTTGAAAAAAAAAAAAAACATTTTATTTTTCACTAAAGAAGGGTTCAGTGAATGTGCATATGAAACTGGTGGGGTTCGGTACCTCCAACAAGGTTAAGAACCACTGAACTAGACACATCTGATGTGCATCATCTTGTATCTATCCTTAGAGCAGGCCTGGCCAAATTTAGAGGAAAAAAATGTGTCTGGGGGGCCGGTAAATCTATTTTTAGGAACACCAATACAAAACCTCACAATAATGTCTGATTGAATGCTAAAAACATTATGACAGACCACCTTAAAAAACGGAATGGAATTGTACATTTTTTTTACTGAATGAGACACCCACAATGTACATGAAAATAAAGTGTGTGATTTACAATATTAACTATGAACGATAAAACACTGAATATTGACAACATATGAACGTCACACCCAACGCAACGCAACAAAAATGCAACAAACATGGCGAAATATGAATGCGAGGAGTAAAAAAACCCCACCTACAATCTGATATAATATCCCTTTTCTTGCAGAACTGTTGTAAAAATCTCCTTCCACGTCTGTCCCTGACACCCACACTTCAGGCTCTGGAAACACTCTGTGGAAACGCTCCCCACCCACACCGCTTGGTGCCTCGTCTGAGCTGCTGTGACTTAGACTACCATAGCAACTAATTAGACTACCATAGTAACTAGTTAGATTACCATAGTAATGAATTAGGTTACCATAGTAACTAGAGATGTCCGATAATATCGGCCTGCCGATATTATTGGCCGATATATGCGTTAAAATGTAATATCGGAAATTATCGGTATCTGTTTTTTTTATTATCGGTATCGTTTTTTGGGGGTTTTTATTTTATTTTATTTTTTTATTTTTTTTTATTAAATCCACATAAAAAACACAAGATACACTTACAATTAGTGCACCAACCCAAAAAACCTCCCTCCCCCATTTCTTTCTGTTATCAATATTCTGGTTCCTACATTATATATCAATATATATCAATACAGTCTGCAAGGGATACAGTCCGTAAGCACACATGATTGTGCGTGCTGCTGGTCCACTAATAGTACTAACCTTTAACAGTTAATTTTACAAATGTTCATTCATTACTAGTTTCTATGTAACTGTTTTTATATTGTTGTACTTTCTTTTTTATTCAAGAAAATGTTTTTAATTATTTATCTTATTTTACTAATTTTTAAAAAAAGTACCTTATCTTCACCATACCTGGTTGTCCAAATTAGGCATAATAATGTGTTAATTCCACGACTGCATATATCGGTTGATATCGGTATCGGTTGATATCGGTATCGGTTGATATCGGTATCGGTAATTAAAGAGTTGGACAATATCGGATATCGGCAAAAAGCCATTATCGGACATCCCTAATAGTAACTAATTAGATGACCATAGTAACTAGTATATCATGCAAAAGTGCAGATTGCAACCTTTGAAATACTTTGTATATTTCAATACTTACAGTCATTAGAAAAGATCACTGCATGCGGGCCTTAATTTGCCCAGGTCTGCTATAATGGTAGCCACAAAATATTGAGTGACTTTTTGGTAACAATTTAGACATTAATGGGTGTGTGTTGAGGGGACAGTACATTTACAGACGCTGTACACTGACTACTCTACATTGTACAACGGTCATTTCTTCAGTGTTGTCCCATTTGTAAAAATATGACTGGTGTACTCACCTTTTGTGAATGTAAAGGTCATTTAATTGTCTCTGGGGATGGGGGCCTTTCACATTTGAATCGACACGGTACCAATTCCTGGAATTGGTATCAGTACTCAGCGGTACCAATTTTCAGTACTCTTGTGTGTGTGTTCATGTGGTAATAAATGTTAATTTGTTTAATAATAAAGTCTAAAAACTTAAATACAGTCCAAACAATGACATTACATTTAACACTAAACTAGTGTTATCCCGATACTTCAATACTTTTTCGGTACTTTTCGATACTTTTCTAAATAAAGTGGGTCACAAAAAATGGCATTATTGGCTTTATTTATTTATTGGCATATGTTTCTTATTGCAATTTAGTCCTTAAATAAAATAGTGAACATACTAGACAACTTTTCTTTTAGTATGAAGTAAACAAACAAAGACTCCTAATTAGTCTGCTGACATATGCAGTAACATATTGTGTCATTTATCATTTTATTATTTTGTCAACATTATTAAGGACAAACTGTAAACATTTATTATTAATCTACTTGTTCATTTACTGTTAATATCTGCTTACTTTCTCTTTTAACATGTTCTATCTACACTTCTGTTCAAATGTAATAATCACTTATTCTTCTCTTGTTTGATACTTTACATTAGTTTTGGATGATACCACACATTTAGGTATCGATCCGATACCAAGTCGTTACAGGATCATACAATGGTCATATTCAAAGTCCTCATATGTGCAGGGACGTATTTTCTGAGTTTATAAACATAATATACATTTTTAAAAAACATAAGAAGATTTTGTGATGCTAAAAATATAGTAGTATCGACTAGATACACTCCTGTACTTGGTATCATTACAGTGGAAGTCAGGTGTAGATCCACCGATGGCGTTTGTTTACATTGTGACGCCGGTGGGCTACGGTGTGTAGTGAAGCATGTTTAGCTAGTCCTCGTCCTCCAGTGATAATGGTACTTGTAAGAAACGTACTTTATATGAGGATTAGTAATTTAGAAGTAGGGAAAACACTGCAGACTGCGGATGGAATTTAGCCACTAGATAGCGAGCCATGTCTTAAAGCAGTGGTCCCCAACATTATTGTAGCTGGGGACCGGTCAACGCTTGAAAATTTGTCCCACGGACCGTGGGGGGGTGGGGGGGGGGGATTTTTTTATTTTTTTATTTATTTTTTATTTTTTATTTTTTTCTTCCATAAAGAAATACAATCATGTGTGCTTACGGACTGTAGCCCTGCAGACTGTATTGATATATATTGATATATAATGTATATATTGTGTTTTTTATGTTGATTTATGTTTTTTTTATTTTTTTTATTTTATTTATTTTTTTCTTCGATTAAGAAATACAATCATGTGTGCTTACGGACTGTAGCCCTGCAGACTGTATTGATATATAATGTATATATTGTGTTTTTTATGTTGATTTAATTTAAAAAAAAAAAAAAAAAATTTTTTTTTTTTTTTAAATTTATTTCTTGGCCCGGTACCAATCTGTCCGCGGACCGGTACCGGGCCACTGTCTTAAAGCACCTCTTCCTGAGGGCGTTTCAGTGTTATAGCAGGGGCGGGGGGGGACCGGTACTTTTTTAGAGGCGGTAGTATAGTACCGAATATGATTCATTAGTATCGCGGTACTATACTAATACCGGTATACCGTACAACCCTACACTAAACTGATACCGATGACTGTGGTTTATAGTTATTATATTCCGGTTTCTAACACTACGGAGACTCATTTGCAAGTAAGCATTCATTTCAGCTTTGCCCTCAGTGTGTTGCTGTCGTCAGGAAGTTGACTTTGGCATTAGGTTGAATGTGTCACCATAGTCTTTTGTTGAGCCATACACACACACACACACACACACACACACACACACACACACACACACACACACGCACACAAGCCCACGCACACACACACACAAAAGCCAATGCCACATATAGATTGCAGTCCAGTGGGAAATATTTATCGATTAGTCAATATATCGATTTATACTTCTCCAAGTCAACAGAAGCCTCAGGAAGTCACCCTGTGTGGGGTACGTGTATTGACGTGTAAGGTCAGTCATAGATTGTATCGACTTGACAGTGTTCGCAAATTAGCTTTGTTCCACGTTTGATAATAAAGAAATGCTAACGCTCCCTGAATGTGTGGCGGCGGTTTAATTTTCTCACATGGACAATAAATTGCAATCTTCATTTAAAGGCCTACTGAAATGAATTTTTAAAAATTGAAATGGGGATAGCAGATCCATTCTATGTGTCATACTTGATCATTTCGCGATATTGCCATATTTTTGCTGAAAGGATTTAGTAGAGAACATCGACGATAAAGTTCGCAACTTTTGGTCGCTGATTAAAAAAAGCCTTGCCTGTACCGGAAGTAGCGTGACGTCACAGGTTGAAAGGCTCCTCACATTTCCCCATTGTTTACACCAGCAGCGAGAGCGATTCGGACAGAGAAAGCGACGATTACCCCATTAATTTGAGCCAGGATGAAAGATTCGTGGATGAGGAACGTGAGAGTGAAGGACTAGAGTGCAGTGCAGGACGCATCTTTTTTCGCTCTGACCGTAACTTAGGTACAAGCTGGCTCATTGGATTCCACACTTTCTCCTTTTTCTATTGTGGATCACGGATTTGTATTTTAAACCACCTCGGATACTATATCCTCTTGAAAATGAGAGTCGAGAATGCGAAATGGACATTCACAGTGACTTTTATCTCCACGACAATACATCGGCGAAGCACTTTAGCTACGGAGCTAACGTGATAGCATCGGGCTTAACTGCAGATGGAAACAAAAGAAATAAACCCCTGACTGGAAGGATAGACAGAAGATCAACAATACTATTAAACCATGGACATGTAACTACACGGTTAATGCTTTCCAGCCTGGCGAAGCTTAACAATGCTGTTGCTAACGACGCCATTGAAGCTAACTCAGCAACGGGACCTCACAGAGCTATGCTAAAAACATTAGCTATCCACCTACGCCAGCCAGCCCTCATCTGCTCATCAACACCCGTGCTCACCTGCGTTCCAGCGATCGACGGAGCGACGAAGCACTTCACCCGATCATCAATGCGGTCGGCGGCTAGCGTCGGATAGCGCGTCTGCTATCCAAGTCAAAGTCCTCCTGGTTGTGTTGCTGCAGCCAGCCGCTAATACACCGATCCCACCTACAGCTTTCTTCTTTGCAGTCTTCATTGTTCATTAAACAAATTGCAAAAGATTCACCAACACAGATGTCCAGAAAACTGTGGAATTTTGAGATGAAAACAGAGCTTTTTGTATTGTGTCCGAATACTTCCGTTTCAACCATTGACATCACGCGCAAACGTCATCATACATAGACGTTTTCACCCGGAAGTTTAGCGGGAAATTTAAAATTGCACTTTATAAGTTAAACCGGCCGTATTGGCATGTGTTGCAATGTTAAGATTTCATCATTGATATATAAACTATCAGACTGCATGGTCGGTAGTAGTGGCTTTCAGTAGGTCTTTAATAGTTTTCAGTTTGGACACAAAACAAAAAAAAGCTACTTTCCATTTTTATAGTCTTTGAATCAGATTGTATCACATTGTTGTAGATGAGCTAAATATCGTGGAATGCAATCAGAACTAGAGATGTCCGATAATGGCTTTTTTGCCGATATTACGATATTGTCCAACTCTTAATTACCGATTCCGATACCAACCGATACCGATATATACAGTCGTGGAATTAACACATTATTATGCCTAATTTTGTTGTGATGCCCCGCTGGATGCATTAAACAATGTAACAAGGTTTTCCAAAATAAATCAACTCAAGTTATAGAAAAAAAAATGCCAACATGGCACTGCCATATTTATTATTGAAGTCACAAAGTGCATTATTTTTTTTAACACGCCTCCGGATCATGTGTTTGTTATGTTCTGTTAGTTTTGGACTCTTTTAGTTCCTGTTTGACGCCTGGGGTTGTTTTAGTTACCGTGGCGACTTATGATTTTCACCTGCCTCTGGTGTTCGGGACGCTCACCTGCTTCTAATCAGAGGACTATTTAAGCCTGCCTTTAGGGCTGCAACAACTAATCGATTAAATCGATTAAAATCGATTATTAAAATAGTTGCCGATTAATTTAGTCATCGATTCGTTGGATCTATGCTATGCGCATGCGCAGAGTTTTTTAAATTTTTAAATTTATTTTATTTATTATAATTATTTTATTTTATTTTTTCAAATAAACCTTTATTTATAAACTGCAACATGTACAAACAGCTGAGAAACAATAATCTAAATAAGTATGGTGCCAGTATGCTGTTTTTTAGAAATAAAATCCTTGATAGGATAGAAATGTAGTTTGTCTCTTTTATCCGATTATTAATCGATTAATCGAAGTAATAATCGACAGATTAATCGATTATCAAATTAATCGTTAGTTGCAGCCCTACCTGCCTTTGCGTCACGAGTTGTTCCATGCCATAGTTATGCTAGTTGTTTGCCTCATGCCTGGACTACGTAAGTCTCGTTTATTTCATGCCACAGTTTGATAAGTCCTCTATGTCCATAGCTCATGCTAAGTGTTAGCGTCGATGTTTCCTGCGTTAAGTTTTTTGTTCTTTAGCCTCTCGTGCGAACGGCACGCTTTCCTTTTGTTTGGTTCCCGTCTTCTGTGACGTGTAGGATTAATTGATTAATAAATATGTTCCTACCTGCAAGTCCTGTCCGGAATAGTCCGTTTGCATCCTGGGAGAACAAACCTAAACCCGTCGTGACAAAAACAGCAGCTTGGAATTTGGGACATGCTCTCCTTGAGAGAGCATGAGGAGGTTGAGGTGGGCGGGGCTTATAGCGGGGTTGGTGTATATTGTAGCGTCTCGGAAGAGTTAGTGCTGCAAGGGGTTCTGGGTATTTGTTCTGTTGTGTTTATGTTGTGTTACGGTGCGGATGTTCTCCCGAAATTTGTTTGTCATTCTTGTTTGGTGTGGGTTCACAGTGTGGCGCATATTTGTAACAGTGTTAAAGTTGTTTATTTTAATTTTTATTTTTTTTTGGTCCTGTCCAGCTTCTCGGGCAAATCATATAGTTGATGTAGATGCCCATATCGGCTGTTCAGATTTACTTTACAAAAAAGTGTAGGATACTTCTCTTGTTGCCTTATTTGTATTTGACTTTATTAAATGTATTTATATTATCATTTGGTGTAAAGTTGTTTATACGGCCACCCTCAGTGTGACCTGTATGGCTGTTGACCAAGTATGCCTTGCGTTATCATTAAACCAGTTAAAAGATCATACAACGTGTCAGCATTTCTTGACTATTTCGTGCAAAGACCATTGTTAAACCTGTCCAACGCTACATTATTATGTGAATGGACCGGCACGCTGTTTATATTGAGGAAAAGCGGACGCCTGGACAGCATACGGCTGTTAAGGGGTGAAGGTTTCAGGTGAGAGAGGACGTTAAAGGCAGTGCCTTTAAGGCACACCCCCAATATTGTTGTCCGGGTGGAAATCGGGAGAAATTTGGGAGAATGGTTGCCCCGGGAGATTTTCGGGAGGGGCACTGAAATTCGTGAGTCTCCCGGGAAAATCGGGAGGGTTGGCAAGTATGGTGTGACCTGTATGGCTGTTGACCAAGTATGGTAAAATGTTTTTGCCAATATCCGCTATTCCGATATTGTCCAACTCTTAATTACCGATTCCGATATCAACCGATACCGATATATACAGTCGTGGAATTAACACATTATTATGCCTAATTTTGTTGTGATGCCCCGCTGGATGCATTAAACAATGTAACAAGGTTTTCCAAAATAAATCAACTCAAGTTATGGAAAAAAATGCCAACATGGCACTGCCATATTTATTATTGAAGTCACAAAGTGCATTATTTTTTATTTAACATGCCTCAAAACAGCAACTTGGAATTTGGGACATGCTCTCCCTGAGAGAGCATGAGGAGGTTGAGGTGGGCGGGGTTGAGGTGGGGGGGGGGAGGTAGAGGGTAGCGGGGGGTGTATATTGTAGCGTCCCGGAAGAGTTAGTGCTGCAAGGGGTTCTGGGTATTTGTTGTGTTGTGTTTATGTTGTGTTACGGTGCGGATGTTCTCCCGAAATGTGTTTGTCATTCTTGTTTGGTGTGGGTTCACAGTGTGGCGCATATTTGTAACAGTGTTAAAGTTGTTCATACGGGCACCCTCAGTGTGACCTGTATGGCTGTTGACCATGTATGCCTTGCGTTATCATTAAACCAGTTAAAAGATCATACAATGTGTCAGCATTTTCTGACATTTTCGTGCAAAGACCATTGTTAAACCTGTCCAACGCTACATTATTATGTGAATGGACCGGCACGCTGTTTATATTGAGGAAAAGCGGACGCCTGGACAGCATACGGCTGTTAAAAGGTGAAGGTTTCAGGTGAGAGAGGACGTTAAAGGCAGTGCCTTTAAGGCACACCCCCAATATTGTTGTCCGGGTGGAAATCGGGAGAAATTCGGGAGGGTTGGCAAGTATGGTGTGACCTGTATGGCTGTTGACCAAGTATGGTAAAATGTTTTTGCCAATATCCGCTATTCCGATAATGTCCAACTCTTAATTACCGATTCCGATATCAACCGATACCGATATATACAGTCGTGGAATTAATTAACACATTATTATGCCTAATTTTGTTGTGATGCCCAGCTGGATGCATTAAACAATGTAACAAGGTTTTCCAAAATAAATCAACTCAAGTTATGGAAAAAAATGCCAACATGGCACTGCCATATTTATTATTGAAGTCACAAAGTGCATTATTTTTTTTTAACATGCCTCAAAACAGCAGCTTGGAATTTGGGACATGCTCTCCCTGAGAGAGCATGAGGAGGTTGAGGTGGGCGGGGTTGAGGTGGGGGGGGGGGGGTAGAGGGTAGCGGGGGGTGTATATTGTAGCGTCCCGGAAGAGTTAGTGCTGCAAGGGGTTCTGGGTATTTGTTGTGTTGTGTTTATGTTGTGTTACGGTGCGGATGTTCTCCCGAAATGTGTTTGTCATTCTTGTTTGGTGTGGGTTCACAGTGTGGCGCATATTTGTAACAGTGTTAAAGTTGTTTATACGGCCACCCTCAGTGTGACCTGTATGGCTGTTGACCAAGTATGCATGGCATTCACTTGTGTGTGTTAAAAGCCGTAGATATTATGTGACTGGGCCGGCACGCAAAGGCAGTGCCTTTAAGGTTTATTGGCGTTATGTACTTCTCCCTACGTCCGTGTACCACTCCGTACAGCGGCGTTTTAAAAAGTCCGAATTTTTACTTTTTGAAACCGATACCGATAATTTCCGATATCACATTTTAAAGCATTTATCGGCCGATAATATCGGCAGTCGGATATTATGGGACATCTCTAATCAGAACCATGGGAAATGATACTAATACTAAATATGAGTTGTTACCTCAACAAGCAGATGGAGTCCATATTGAATTTTTGCAACAAAAAGAAAAAGCATCCTTCCTTCCAAGGCAAACGACACATATCTCATGTTTTACGTTTCTTATTTTTATGTGGCATCCTGCATCACTTTGAGCTCCAAGGCCATTTTCTGACGTTTAACAGGCCAGATAGAGGTCTATCTTATTAAAGCCAAAAAGCTTCTTGCTTCCTTGTCTTTGTTTTGCAGCCAGAAGCCACTAAGCTATCCCCTCACACATTGACCTACGGACTTAAGGACTGAAGTCCCTCTTTCCTCTCCCCTCCGCCACAATGACAGCTTGCTCTCCCATGGGGACATTCATCAATTATGGCTGGATGTTTGACTGGCAGAGGCTTAATGACAGGAGCTCTGTATTGACCCGACTGCCACACACTAAAAATTGGGTCCCACATGCCCTTTTTAAAACCTGTCAAATGATTAAAGAGAAACTCCTCTTTTTTTTTTACGGCAAATTGAATTCATTTTTAAACGGGAAAGTCTTTATGATGTTATAAGCGTGTACTGTACACCTGTTTTCAAACGATTCCCCAAAAACTAAACGTCTCGGATTTGAGAGGAATATATCGTGAACAAATTCAAATGAAAAAGAGGCTGAATGGAAGTGTATGTGTACATCAATATCAATATCGCAACAAGGGTTGTACTTTATACTGGTATTGGTACAGTACCACGATACTAATGAATCATATTCGGTACTATACCGCCTCTAAAAAGTACCTGTACCCTACCCCCTGCCCCCCCAGTCGTCGTCAGGTCATCAATCAATCAGTCAATCAATGTTTATTTACAAACCCCGTTTCCATATGAGTTGGGAAATTGTGTTAGATGTAAATATAAACGGAATACAATGATTTGCAAATCCTTTTCAACCCATATTCAGTTGAATATGCTACAAAGACAACATATTTGATGTTCAAACTCATAAACTTTATTTTTTTTTTGCAAATAACAATTAACTTTAGAATTTCATGGCTGCAACACGTGCCAAAGTAGTTGTGAAAGGGCATGTTCACCATTGTGTTACATGGCCTTTCCTTTTAACAACACTCAGTAAAGGTTTGGGAACTGAGGAGACACATTTTTGAAGCTTCTCAGGTGGAATTCTTTCCCATTCTTGCTTGATGTACAGCTTAAGTTGTTCAACAGTCCGGGGGTCTCCCTTGTGCTATTTTAGGCTTTGTAATGCGCCACACATTTTCAATGGGAGACAGGTCTGGACTACAGGCAGGCCAGTCTAGTACCCGCACTCTTTTACTATGAAGCCACGTTGATGTAACACGTGGCTTGGCATTGTCTTGCTGAAATAAGCAGGGGCGTCCATGGTAACGTTGCTTGGATGGCAACATATGTTGCTCCAAAACCTGTATGTACCTTTCAGCATTAATGGTGCCTTCACAGATGTGTAAGTTACCCATGTCTTGGGCACTAATACACCCCCATACCATCACAGATGCTGGCTTTTCAACTTTGCGCCTATAACAATCCGGATGGTTCCTTTCCTCTTTGGTCCGGAGGACACGACGTCCACAGTTTCCAAAAACAATTTCAAATGTGGACTCGTCAGACCACAGAACACTTTTCCACTTCGTATCAGTCCATCTTAGAGGAGCTCGGGCCCAGCGAAGCCGACGGCGTTTCTGGGTGTTGTTGATAAACGGTTTTCGCCTTGCATAGGAGAGTTTTAACTTGCACTTACAGATGTAGCAACCAACTGTAGTTACTGACAGTGGGTTTCTGAAGTGTTCCTGAGCCCATGTGGTGATATCCTTTACACACTGATGTCGCTTGTTGATGCGGTACAGCCTGAGGGATCGAAGGTCACGGGCTTAGCTGCTTACGTGCAGTGATTTCTCCAGATTCTCTGAACCCTTTGATGATATTACGGAGCGTAGATGGTGAAATCCCTAAATTCCTTGCAATAGCTGGTTGAGAAAGGTTTTTCTTAAACTGTTCAACAATTTGCTCACACATTTGTTGACAAAGTGGTGACCCTCGCCCCATCCTTGTTTGTGAATGACTGAGCATTTCATGGAATCTACTTTTATACCCAATCATGGCACCCACCTGTTCCCAATTAGCCTGCACACCTGTGGGATGTTCCAAATAAGTGTTTGATGAGCATTCCTCAACTTTATCAGTATTTATTGCCACCTTTCCCAACTTCTTTGTCACGTGTTGCTGGCATTAAATTCTAAAGTTAATGATTATTTGCACAAAAAAAAAAAAGTTTATCAGTTTGAACATCAAATATGTTGTCTTTGTAGCATATTCAACTGAATATGGGTTGAAAATGATTTGCAAATCATTGTATTCCGTTTATATTTACATCTAACACAATTTCCCAACTCATATGGAAACGGGGTTTGTAGATCTAACATAATAGTGAGAGTCCAGTCCATAGTGGGAGACCATCTCGAGTGGAGACGGGGTCAGCAGCACAGAAATGTCCCCAACCAATGCACAGGCGAGCGATCCACACATTTGCCAGCGAGCAAGAAAGCGAGAACTTCTTAAGCATCTTCTTTTCGCAGAGAATTAAGTTGTGCATTTGCTCCTGCAGGCTCCAAAAGGGAAACAAAATATGTACAAAACTATAGGATGCATCCCAGACTTAAAATTACTTTAATATCAAAGTACTCATAAAATCCACTTAAAGTCACTTTTCCCAGGATGTTACATTTGGTAAGATTGGGGCCACAGGAATCAAGTGTTGGTTAGCAGGCTTCTGAAAGACTCTAATCTTTAGGGCGGCTCATCCCGAGATGGACTGTAATAACCAAGAGAAACGTCTAAAGTCTTGTCGTCTTATCCTTTGGTGTCTTCAGTTACTCTACAGTTAACGGCCCGAATCATGTGAATTTCACGCATTCTTAACATAGAATGCTTGTAGCAGTAATGCATGAACATTACAAGTCTGCCTTTTCCCTTAACTTACAATTGATCACCAATGAAAATCACACATTTGACATATTTGACTGTGTTTAGCTTACCAACATAATTATTATAAACAACATACTACAGTGGTCCTGTTTACGTCAACAACCCGTTTATGTCGACCAACTCATCAAGTCTTGGTCCGCGGTGTTCTTTTTATGACTTAAAAAGTATGGATGTAACTAGAGATGTCCGATAATGGCTTTTTTGCCGATGTTCCGATATTGTCCAACTCTTAATTACCGATTCCGATATCAACCGAAACCGTTATATACAGTGGTGGAATTAACACATTATTATGCCTAATTTTGTTGTGATGCCCCTCTGGATGCATTAAAGCAGGGGTCACCAACCTTTTTGAAACCAAGAGCTAATTCTTGGGTAGTGATTAATGCGAAGGGCTACCAGTTTGATACACACTTAAATTAATTGCCAGAAATAGCCAATTTGCTCAATTTACCTTTAACTCTATGTTATTATTAATAATTACTGATATTTACACTTAATTGAACGGTTTAAAAGAGGAGAAAACACGAAAAAAATGACAATTACATTTTGAAACATAGTTTATCTTCAATTTCGACTCTTTAAAATTCAAAATTCAACCGAAAAAAAAGAAGAGAAAAACTTAAAAAAAGAATTTATGGAACATCATTAGTAATTTTTCCTGATTAAGATTAATTTTAGAATTTTGATGACATGTTTTAAATAGGTTAAAATCCAATCTACACTTTGTTAGAATACATAACAAATTGGACCAAGCTATATTTCTAACAAAGACAAATCATTATTTCTTCTAGATTTTACAGAACAAAAATTTTAAAAGGAATTCAAAAGACTTTGAAATAAGATTTAAATTTGATTCTACAGATTTTCTAGATTTGCCAGAATAATTTTTTTGAATTTTAATCATAATAAGTTTGAAGAAATATTTCACAAATATTCTTCGTCGAAAAAACACAAGCTAAAATGAAGAATTAAATTAAAATGTATTTATTATTCTTTACAATAAAAAAAATAAATTTACTTGAACATTGATTTAAATTGTCAGGAAAGAAGAGGAAGGAATTTAAAAGGTAAAAAGGTATATGTGTTTAAAAATCCTAAAATAATTTTTTTTGTATTTTTTTTCTAAAATTGTCTTTCTGAAAGTTATAAGAAGCAAAGTAAAAACAATTATGAATTTATTTAAACAAGTGAAGACCAAGTCTTTAAAATATTTTCTTGGATTTTCAAATTCTATTTGAGTTTTGTCTCTCTTAGAATTAAAAATGTCGGGCAAAGCGAGACCAGCTTGCTAGTAAATAAATAAAATGTAAAAAATAGAGGCAGCTCACTGGTAAGTGCTGCTATTTGAGCTATTTTTAGAACAGGCCGGCGGGCTACTCATTTGGTCCTTACGGGCTACCTTTGTTTAACCTTGTTAAACAATGTAACAAGGTTTTCCAAAAAAAATCAACTCAAGTTACGGAAAAAAATGCCAACATGGCACTGCCATATTTATTATTGCAGTCACAAAGTGCATTATTTTTTATTTAACATGCCTCAAAACAGCAGCTTGGAATTTGGGACATGCTCTCCCTGAGAGAGCATGAGGAGGTTGAGGTGGGCGGGGTTGGGTTGGGGGGTGTATATTGTAGCGTCCCGGAAGATTTAGTGCTGCAAGGGGTTCTGGGTATTTGTTATGTTTAGGGATGTCCGATAATGGCTTTTTGCCGATATCCTATATTCCGATATTGTCCAACTCTTAATTACCGATACCGATATCAACCGATACTGATATATACAGTCGTGGAATTAACACATTATCATGCCTAATTTGGACAACCAGGTATGGTGAAGATAAGGTCCTTTTTAAAAATAATAATAAAATAAAGTAAGATAAATAAATTAAAAACATTTTCTTGAATAAAAAAGAAAGTAAAACAATATAAAAACAGTTACATAGAAACTAGTAATTAATGAAAATGGGTAAAATTAACTGTTAAAGGTTAGTACTAGGGATGTCCGATAATGGCTTTTTGCCGATATCCGATATTCCGATATTGTCCAACTCTTTAATTACAGATACCGATATCAACCGATACCGATATCAACCGATATATGCAGTCGTGGAATTAACACATTATTATGCCTAATTTGGACAACCAGGTATGGTGAAGATAAGGTACTTTTTAAAAAAAATTAGTACAATAAGATAAATAAATTAAAAACATTTTCTTGAATAAAAAAGAAAGTAAAACAATATAAAAACAGTTAGATAGAAACTAGTAATTAATGAAAATGAGTCAAATTAACTGTTAAAGGTTAGTACTATTAGTGGACCAGCAGCACGCACAATCATGTGTGCTTACGGACTGTATCCCTTGCAGACTGTATTGATATATATTGATATATAATGTAGGAACCAGAATATTAATAAGAGAAAGAAACAACCCTTTTGTGTGAATGAGTGTAAATGGGGGAGGGAGGTTTTTTGGGTTGGTGCACTAATTGTAAGTGTATCTTGTGTTTTTTATGTTGATTGATTTAATTAAAAAAAATAAAAACAAAGATACCGATAATAAAAAAAACGATACCAATAATTTCCGATATTACATTTTAAAGCATTTATCGGGCGAACAATAGTTCTGTTGTGTTTATGTTGTGTTACGGTGCGGATGTTCTCCCGAAACGTGTTTGTCATTCTTGTTTGGTATGGGTTCACAGTGTGGCGCATATTTTTAACAGTGTTAAAGTTGTTTATACGTCCACCCTCAGTGTGACCTGTATGGCTGTTGACCAAGTATGCTTGCATTCACTTGTGTGTGTGACAAGCCGTAGATATTATGTGACCGGGCCGGCACGCAAAGGCAGTGCCTTTAAGGTTTATTGCCGCTCTGTACTTCTCCCTACGTCCGTGTACACAGCGGCGTTTTAAAAAGTCATACATTTTACTTTTTGAAACCGATACCGATCATTTCCGATATTACATTTTAAAGCATTTATCGGCCGATAATATCGGCAGTCCGATATTATCAGACATCTCTAGATGTAACGGTATCAAACCTCACAGTATTAAGGCCCTGCTATGATATTATTGTGGTATATGTCTCCACCCCTCCGAAAAAAGACTTAAACATGTTATAGTGTGTAAAATGAAGTGTCAGGAATGTTTAGGGTGAACACATCTACTGTAGTTGAACAGAAACATAAAGTTAAACTGTTCTAGCCATATTTGTTCCTACAAACGTGTGTTTTAAGTGCAAAGAACAGTGAAGGGACATCCACTGTTTCAAACAAATATAATAAAACAACTTGCAGTCGTTAAAGTAACAATGTAAACAACCAGTGTCACGCAGTATTGTTCACTTAAGTGTCTCTCAACTTTTACGTTCTGACTTACGGTGTCCTCCACAGTGGACATGTTTATATCAGTCTGGAATATGTTGCTTCTCAAAAAATTTAACAACGATGAACTTTTAATAATGTAAACACCTCACAAACTGATGTTTGGCTGAGCTGGCTTTAAATATCTTCTCTGATTGACAGTTTGAGTTTATTGTTATATACTGTGTGTATATATATATATATATATATATATATATATATATATATATATATATATATATATATATATATATAGTTGTTATTAGAGATGTCCGATAATATCGGCAGACCGATAAATGCGTTAAAATGTAATATCGGAAATTATCGGTATCGTTTTTTTATTATCAGTATCGTTTTTTTTTAGGTTTTTTTTTAGTTTTTTTTTTATTAAATCAACATAAAAAACACAAGATACACTTACAATTAGTGCACCAACCCAAAAAGCCTCCCTCCCCCATTCACACTCATTCACACAAAAGGGTTGTTTCTTTCTGTTATTAATATTCTGGTTCCTACATTATATATCAATATATATCAATACAGTCTGCAGGGATACAGTCCGTAAGCACACATGATTGTGCGTGCTGCTGGTCCACTAATAATACTAACCTTTAACAGTTAATTTTACAAATTTTCATTAATTACTAGTTTCTATGTAACGGTTTTTATATTGTTTTACTTTCTTTTTTATTCAAGAAAATGTTTTTAATTTATTTATCTTATTTTATTTTATTCATTTTTTAAAAAGTACCTTATCTTCACCATACCTTTTTGTCCAAATTAGGCATAATAATGTGTTAATTCCACGACTGTATATACCGGTTGATATCGGTATCGGTAATTAAAGAGTTGGACAATATCGGCATATCGGATATCGGCAAAAAGCCATTATCGGACATCCCTAGTTGTTATATATTGTATATATGATACAAACATATAATATATCAGTATATATCATATACTGTACACATATTATGTAAATATTACATATGTTATATTTTATATTGCTACTACGGTACATTTTTAGTCTATTTTATACCTGCATTGTCCTTTCCATCCTTACACTTTCCAACCTTTGTAACTGAGCTACTGTGTGGAACAATTTCCCTTGTGGATCCTTAAAGTTTGTCCAATGTCTAATGTAAGCTGCCTTGCTGCAGCCGACATCCAAAAAAACAAGGGTGGATGGATTTAGGATTTATTAAGTACTTTTTCAGTTTCCTCATATTTCTCACGTTGCACATATTTGGGGTGATTATCTCTGTGCTCCGCACCGTGACTCCGCTCTGTGTCGCCTTGGAAACGCTCGAGACGAAGGTTGCGCTTTATTGCGTAGACCTTTTGCCAAAGACGCAATGTTTTCACCAAGGGTTTGTTTGTCTGTTTTTTGATAGCAACACAACTCAAATAGTTATGGAAATATTTTGATTGCATTTTTCAAGAAATATTCATAAAAACATTTCTCTCATTGACCACAACCACACCTCACTTTCTGCTTACGACCAGAGGATTCTGAAGATGTCGTTTATTTTCAGACCCGGCCAACGCTAAAGCGCCCAAAAAAAAATCTACACACTGAGTTTTTGTTTGATATCGTCAGGCATCACTGTATTATTGTGAAGACTTTGAAACAGAAATACCGCGGTATCAACAAAACTGTTACACACCTACTAAAAAGTGCCCGTATAAGTCATATATATGTGTATATTGTAGCGTCCCGGAAGAGTTAGTGCTGCAAGGGGTTCTGGGTATTTGTTGTGTTGTGTTTATGTTGTGTTACGGTGCGGATGTTCTCCCGAAATGTGTTTGTCATTCTTGTTTGGTGTGGGTTCACAGTGTGGCGCATATTTGTAACAGTGTTAAAGTTGTTTATACGGACACCCTCAGTGTGACCTGTATGGCTGTTGACCAAGTATGCTTTGCATTCACTTATGTGTGTGAAAAGCCGTAGATATTATGTGCCTTTAAGGTTTATTGGCGCTCTGTACTTCTCCCTACATCCGTGTACACAGCGGCGTTTTAAAAAGTCATAAATTTTACTTTTTGATACCGATAATTTCCGATATTACATTTTAAAGCATTTATCGGCCGATATTATCAGACATCTCTATTCGCCACACCGAGTGTGTGTGTGACAATCATTGGTACTTTAATTTTACCTTAACTTTATTTTCCTCATAGTCAAAACATACAAGGAAAATACTGCAGCAGGTCTGTTAAATAATACGATTAATGAAAACCGATGGAAAAAATGCACAAATGGAGGAAAACAAAGCTTGCATCGCTTAAAAATCCTTTATTATGGCTTATACTCCTGACGTGTCTGGCAAAAGTCCCAAGTAAATGTGCAAGCAATGACTCATTTTTAGTATATATGTCCGATATTGTCCAACTCTTAATTACCGATTCCGATATCAACCGATACCGATATATACGGTCGTGGAATGAACACATTATTATGCCTAATTTTGTTATGATGCCCCGCTGGATGCATTAAACAATGTAACTTTACCATGAATTGATTAACGTGGACCCCGACTTAAACAAGTCGAAAAACGTATTCGGGTGTTACCATTTAGTGGTCAATTGTACGGAATATGTACTGTACTGTGCAATCTACTAATACAAGTTTCAGTCAATCAATCAAAAACAAGGTTTTCCAAAATAAGAGAACAACTTCAACTCCAGTTATGGGAAAAAATGCCAACATGGCACTGCCATATTTATTATTGAAGTCACAAAGTGCATTATTTTTTTTTAACATGCCTCAAAACAGCAGCTTAGAATTTGGGACATGCTCTCCCTGAGATAATCCTAATACCCACTACAACTATGGGAAATACTATACTTTTTACTATTTATTTTAATTTTGTTAAACATGCCTCAAGATGACAGCTACAAAAACAATGAAGGCACACAGCTTCAGTCCAGAGTATACTAGATTAGAGCATACTTGCCAACCTTGAGACCTCCGAATTCGAGAGATGGGGGGTTGGTGGTAGTGGGGGGTGTATATTGTAGCGTCCCGGAAGAGTTAGTGCTGCAAGGGGTTCCGGGTATTTGTTCTGTCGTGTTACGGTGCGGATTTTCTCCCGAAATGTGTTTGTCATTCTTGTTTGGTGTGGGTTCACAGTGTGGCGCATGTTTGTAACAGTGTTAAAGTTGTTTATACGTCCACCCTCAGTGTGACCTGTATGGCTGTTGCATAAAGCCGTAGATATTAACTGACTGGGCCGGCACGTAAAGGAAGTGCCTTTAAGGTTTATTGGCGCTCTGTACTTCTCCCTACGTCCGTGTACACAGCGGCGTTTTAAAAAGTCATAAATTTTGCTTTTTGAAACCCGATACCGATATTTTCTGATATTACATTTTAAAGCATTTATCGGCCGATAATATCGGCAGTCCGATATTATCGGACATCCCTAATTTTTAGTTATGTTACCAACCACTTATGTCGGTGTAAGTCAGCCAGTAGAGATGCGCGGTTTGCGGACACAGCCGCGGAGTCCGCGGATAATCCGCGGGTCGGGCGGACGCATGACGAAAAAAATAGATTTGAAATAGATTCGGGCGGGTGGCGGTTGAACCAGTTCGGAAATATATATACATAGTTAAATGTTACCCACATACGCAAAACGAGCAGCACTCTTTGAAACAGGCAATTATTCATCAGGCACTGCTGCAGCTGTCACGCCAAATTTATTCCTCCCTACAAAAACCTTCCCCCCCCCATTTACTTCCGGGGCTGCGTCCAATAAAGTCACAAAGTTGCCGGGGGTCCTTAACCGGCACGCGACTGTCCTGTTTCGCGCCTGTACAAAAAAAACAACAATAATCGATTTCATCAGATTCCAGCAGCTGTCAAAGACGAAGTATCCTTCCAGCGACGGGCAGTCAAAGCCGAAGTGCTATCGATCGCTGTCAATGACGTAAGAGGAAACATGACCACGGAACATACTTGCCAACCTTGAGACCTCCAATATCGGGAGGTGGGGGCGGGGGGGCGTGGTTGGGGGCGTGGTTATTTACAGCTAGAATTCACCAACTCGAGTATTTCATATATATTTCATATATATATATATATGTGTGTATGAAATACTTGACTTTCAGTGAATTCTAGCTATATATATATATATATTTTTTAATTTTATTTATATATAAAAAAAAACAACAACTTTAATTTCAGTGTTCCAGTGGCTATCCATTAGATGGCAGTATTGTCCTGTTTAACTTTTCCGTTCATGATGAGTATATCATTTCGGCCGCCATGTCTGTAATTTCCTCGTTCTTTTTTTTATTTTTATTTTTATTATTATTTCTTCGGTCAATCGTCAACAAAATAAACAAACAGTTGTACATTCATAGATTGAAAATGAAAATGTTGCAGACCGAAAGGGTTTAGGCTGAAGTTGAACACTTATTGCGCCTAACCCTATAAACAATGTCAAAGTACAAGATGAACTTCCGAAAATTATGAAGTGTCTTTTGTACAAAATGAACATCCGAAAATTATTAAATGTCCTTTCTACAACATTTTATAAATACACATTATATACAACATAAACACAGTTCAATTATATACACAGTAAAGGCATGTGAAATATCCTTGCACACTTGTTAAACCTTTGTACCAATTTATATACTATATGCAAACAATTACACTTCCATTATTATTTATATCCCACATTTAGTATTTTAATTAACATTGATCATAGTATTAACTACTGTGTTGATTCAAGAGTGATATATTTTTTCAAGACATTGGTCTTAAAGTGTTTTTTAAATGTGTCTTCTGCTTCGTCTCCTTGTTGTGTGCGCAGTTGTGCACTCTATAAAAGCCCTAGATGTTATGACGTCATTGGGCAGGCAAGCTGTTTATATTGTGGGAAAGCGGACGTGAGAACAGGCTGTCCCCACTCAGTCTCAGGTCCGCATTGAGCTGGAGGGGGCGTGGCCTCCAGCTCCGGCTGAATACCGGGAGTTTGTCGGGAGAAAATCTCTGCCGGGAGGTTGTCGGGAGAGGCGCTGAATATCGGGATTCTCCCGCTAAAAACGGGAGGGTTGGCAAGTATGCCACGGAAGTAAATGGGGTGGGGGGGGGTTGTAGGGGGAAGAAATTTGGCGTGACACAGCACACCACAACACAACAGAAGAAGAAGAAAATAATAAAAAGATGGCAACGCCGGCAGCAAACGTGGTACGCGACAAACTAAAAAAGGGAATACTAAAGACCAGGGAAAAACAATAACAATAATAGTCAACACTTTCTTAATGGAAATGACAATAATGTTAAATAATGATAAATAATGTTATCACGCATTAATATCTCTTAGCCTCTAATGCAGGGGTGGGCAATTAATTTTTACCGGGGGCCGCATGAGCAACCCGAGCACTGCTGGAGGGCCACATCGACAATATTTCAATTAAATTTTGCTCAATATTATTTTTGATGTATACCGTAAGATAAATAATAATAATAATTAATAAAAATAGTAATACTTCAACATAGTGTGTGTAACAGCATTCCATGACTAATATAAATAAATTAACATTAATAATAAATGACAGTAAAATAAGCACACGTATGACTGAGGAGTCATAGTGTAACTTTGTGTGGTGTTTGAGTTGTCCGACTTTTTGTGTGGCCATAAACGCACCAGTGGTTTAGTGGTATGCGTGTTGGTGACAGATGACAAGTTGGTTTTGGCCTGGTTTGTACGGCAGAAAATGACTAGTTTTTCGAGATAGAAGTGTTTTACTCATGTTTTTGGTGTGGTTATGTCCGAATATAAACAGTTTTGCTCAATAAAGTGATCGATATAATTCCTGTCCTCGAAGCATCTCGATAGACGTTACAATAATTGAACGGTGTTCAATTGAACGGTGTTGACGAACACCGTTAGGGCCGCTTGTTGTCACTGTCACTCAAAGTTGCATTGCAAAATTACATAGAATAAATGTGTTTATTTTGTTTAAAATTCAGATGGGATTTGATTTGGTGCGCGGCATATATTTGCTGTGCGCAGCGGACGCTTGAGCAGTGCGCAATTGCGCAGGCGCGCACCTTAGAGGGAACGTTGCTTGGCAGTCCATGTCTTGTTGAAAACACGCCATTCCTCATCAACTTTTCTCTTTTTAGCGTCTCGGGTGTAAACCGTGCATCACTTGTCGCTGCATGTGCACCTTCACTCGCAGGTTACACACGGACACACTCCCATAAATAATACTTTTCAAAATAAAAGCAGCACAGTTGTATTGCGCGCACGACATAGATGTTTTTTCAACTTTATTTTGTAATTTGTGATTGCAGCTGTTCACAATCACGCACACGCATACGTCCACACGGAAGTAATACAAATAATGATCTTCAAAACAAAAGCAGCACCGTTGTATTGCACACTCGACATAGATACTTTTTTAAATGTATTTTGTAATTTATAATTGGCCTCACGCGGGCCGGACACGGACGCACAAAGGGCCGGATGCGGCCCGCGGGCCGCAGAATGCCCAGGTCTGCTCTAATGCGTGGCCAAGAGATATGAATGCGTGGCACGCATTGAATGTCTCTGCTGCATTGGATCAGTCTCCTTTCTTTAACAGGCAAAAGCTTTCTAACCTCACTAATGCCTTGCATCGTCTATATTAGATATATAACAACGGGCGGGTGGCGGGCGGTTGCGGTTTTGATAAAATGTTAGTTCGGGTGGATGACGACTTTTGTGATGCGGTTGCGGATGAAATAATTGCCTATCCACGCATCTCTATCAGCCAGTCTTAGGGGTGTCGACATAAACAATATTGTTCCTCTGTAACAGTGTTTTTCAACCTTTTTTGAGCCAAGGCACATTTTTTGAGTTGAAAAAATGCGGAGGCACACCACCAGCAGAAATCATTAAAAAACAAAACTCAGTTGACAGTAAAAAGTCGTTGTCGCAATTGTTGGATATGAATTTAAACCATAACCAAGAATGCATCACTATAGCTCTTGTCTCAAAGTAGGTGTACTGTCCCCACCTGTCACATCACACCCTGACTTATTTGGAGTTTTTTGCTGTTTTCCTGTGTTTACTGTTTTAGTTCTTGTCTTGCGCTCCTATTTTGGTGGCTTTTTCTCTTTTTTTTGGTATTTTCCTGTAGCAGTTTCATGTCTTCCTTTGAGTGATATTCCCCGCATCTACTTTGTTTTAGCAATCGAGAATATTTCAGTTGTTTTTATCCTTCTTTGTGGGGACATTGTTGATTGTCATGTCATGTCCGGATGTACATTGTGGACGCCGTCTTTGCTCCACAGTAAGTCTTTGCTGTCGTCCAGCATTCTGTTTTTGTTTACTTTGTAGCCAGTTCAGTATTAGTTTCGTTCTGTATAGCCTTCCCTAAGCTTCAATTACTTTTCTTAGCGGCACTCACCTTTTGTTTATTTTTGGTTTAAGCATTACACACTTTTTTACCTGCACACTGCCTCCCGCTGTTTCCGACATCTACAAAGCAATTAGCTACCGGCTGCCACCTACTGATATGGAAGAGTATTACACGGTTACTCTGCCGAGCTCTAGACAGCACCGACACTCAACAACAACAACACAATTTTCAGACTATAATTACTGGTTTGCAAAAAATATTTGTAACCCAAATAGATGGATGGAGGTGAAATGACATAATCTCCCACGGCACACCAGTCTGTATCTCACGGCACACTAGTGTGCCACGGCACAGTGGTTGAAAAACACTGCTCTGTAAAACCTACTGTCTCACAAACCACATTGTCTTGTGTTACCAATAACTCTTTTAGCCAGACTTGTGTGAACAGTGGAAAGTTTCTCGTCAAACACGATCTGATTTGTTTGAATTTCTGAACTAACTTGTAATTATCCGTAATATTATCAGCTGGTATTAGAAGCTGTCAAGTTATCACTCGGCCTTCCGCCCGGGTGCAGCTGGGATAGTCTCCCAAGCGGTAGAAAAATTGGATGGATACAACAGTTGTTACAAGCCTCGGAGAACCCATTTGTCAAGTTGTAAAAGTGATTACTAGAATGTAACGCGGTTGTGAAAATCCAGCCCTCCTAAGTTGCTCTGTGACTCGTCATTCCAGGGACTTGAACTGGTAGCCCTTCAATTAACAGCCGCGACCGGCCGTCTTGCCACCGTCCCACGAGAACACCGGGGTGGACGTTTCATCCTGTCCTTTTCCACCCTTTTTCCATGTGTGATGATTTATTAAATTGCTTTTAAGTAAGACTGCCCATTAATTAAAACACAGTCATTTTTAATTTCCGCGCATGGTATATCAATTCCGAGTGCTAATTTGAATCCCCGGCCTGCACTCTTCTATTGAAGTCCAGCATTTACAGGGAAAACTCCTCATCAATTTTATAATTAATCTCTGCTAAAAGGCAAAATAAGGTGAACGTACAGCCTGCATGTTTGTTTACTCAACGCTTAGTATAGGAGAGTAGACTTTAAAATCGGCTTTCTCTACACTTTGCAGAAAGAGCTAGGAATTGGATGACTAATCGATAATATTGGATTTGTGGATGGCGTGCAGTGCAGCAAAGTCCAGCATGAATGCAAGGCTGGTGATGAAGGGCTGCTACACAGACAGAGGATCAGACATCTTGCCCGGGTGGAGCTCTCATTTCCCCATAACTTAGTAAACCCACGCCAAGACCACAATTATGAAGTCACTTTTGCCAGGTTGCTAAGTTGTGGTTACACTGCAAAAAGTCAGTGTTCAAAAACAAGAAAAAAACAAAAACAAAATGAGGGGTATTTTATTTGAACTAAGCAAAATTATCTGCCAATAGAACAAGAAAATTCGGCTTGTCAAGACTTTCCAAAACAAGTAAAATTAGCTAACTTCAATGAACCCAAAAATACCTTAAAATAAGTATATTCTCACTAATAACAAGTGCACTTTTCTTGGTAGAAAAAAAAGAGACCTTTTTGCTCAATATGCTAAAATATTCTTAAATGAAGCAAATGCTAGTGCATTTCTCAAAACCAGCAAACTTATACTAAAAACTAATTTATTGTTCTTAATGGAAAGGCAACGAGGCAAGCGCTTGTTACTCTCGGGGTCTCCTAGCCGCTCAGGCAAATCATATGGTCTAAAAATGCATTTTTCCATCGATAACATGACATCATCGCACCAAGTGTGTGCTCTTTCAGTCAATTAGTGCGCATATATACAGCCCGGCCCCCGGCCAGAATGCTTTTAATTGGAATTTGGAATTTCTGTTCAAAATTGTTAGAAATGTCACATGTTAAAACCCTCCTTAAGACCTACCTCTTCTCGCTGGCCTTTGACCCGAGCTGAGTCCGCCCACTAGGCCACCATTTCTAGTCCCCCCCCCCCTCCCACCCCTTCGCTTTAGTTGTATTTTTCAATTTGTAGCACTTTTATTTATTTTTATTTTTTTTATTCTGCAAATTTTTTAAAACTTTTTATTCGACCCCTTTTACCGTATTGCATTTGCATTATCTTGTTTAGCACACTCATTGTTTATGTTCTTTGTTTGTTTTTTTTGTTTTGCTTAGTTTTTGTTGTTGTTTGTTTTTTGTTTTTTTTGTTTTTTTTGTTTGCTCCATGCTTTTTTAACCTGTAAAGCACTTTGGTGCAATCTAAAAAGTTGTTGAAAATGTGCTATATAAATAAAGTTGACTTGACTTGACTTGACTTGACTTGACTTGACTAAATATTAACTGTCAGTTTACTGTATTGTGCCAACTGTATTACTATATGAGTACGTATTACACATCTGCGAAGGCACCATTAATGCTGAAAGGTACATACAGGTTTTGGAACAACATATGCTGCCATCTAAGCGCCGTCTTTTTCATGGACGCCCCTGCTTATTTCAGCAAGACAATGCCAAGCCACATTCAGCACGTGTTACAACGGCGTGGCTTCGTAAAAAAAAGAGTGCGGGTACTTTCCTGGCCCGCCTGCAGTCCAGACCTGTCTCCCATCGAAAATGTGTGGCGCGTTATGAAGCCTAAAATACGACAACAGAGACCCCCGGACTGTTGAACGACTGAAGCTCTACATAAAACAAGAATGGGAAAGAATTCCACTTTCAAAGCTTCAATAATTAGTTTCCTCAGTTCCCAATCGTTTGAGTGTTGTTAAAAGAAAAGGTGATGTAACACAGTGGTGAACATGCCTTTTCCCAACTACTTTGGCACGTGTTGCAGCCATGAAATTCTAAGTTAATTATTATTTGCAAAAAAAAAATAAAGTTTATGAGTTTGAACATCAAATATGTTGTCTTTGTAGTGCATTCAACTGAATATGGGTTGAAAAGGATTTGCAAATCATTGTATTCCGTTTATATTTACATCTAACACAATTTCCCAACTCATATGGAAACGGGGTTGGTAGTTTCCAGCATGTTTTACTCAATATAGGTCATCAAATCTCAGCAACAAGCTGGATTATCTTACTGAGATCATTTAGGAACAAAACCCTTCAAACAAGTAAAACACTAACATAAAATCTGCTTAGTGAGAAGAATTATCTTATCAGACAGAAAATAAGCAAATGTCACCCTTATTTGAGATATTCAATCTTACTTAGATTTCAGTTTTTGCAGTGTATGAAGTAACTTTGCCAGGTTGCTAAGTTGTGGTTAGTTGCTGGAAAATATCGAGGATCTGTTTTAGAATCGATATATAAAGATAAGGAAATAGATCTGATGACGCATTATCTTGCTTTAATTTGGTCCGAGAACAGTCCAAGCTTTATTTCTTCATAAGGGTATTTGTCAGGTTATTGGGTTTCTCCACGTGACTCCTCCCCTCACTGGCGCTCGCTCCATTGCTGTTGCAAGTCTATTGATTATTTCAAATACTGATTATCTAAAAGGCCTTGTGTTATGCAGGCATTGGATTTATTCCCTTTAATTATTTATGGGTAGAGTCTGCCCTGTAAGTATTAGTGCTTCAAGATAATCATTATTATGCTAGTTATATTCATTATGTTTTCCAGTTATATATTTTATATATATCCACACTGTTTTTACCTGGTGAGTGTCGGCAGGCTAAATTGTCTTTCTTCCTCTCACAATTGCGCTTGTCCTTTTTTGTCTGTTTTGCAGAGGGAGCTCAACTCTGTAGCATCTGAGCTGGCGGGTCGACAAGAAGAGAGTGAAGATTCCCATCGGCATCTGGTAGACCTGAGTAGGGAGTTCAGGAGGAATGTACCGGAGGTGAGCTTTGAATCACTCCAGACACACACACACACACACACACACACACACACACACACACACGCTCTTGAGTCATTTTTCAGTGCCACTTTGTACAGGGAATTAAGCATTTCTTAAATAACAATTGCATTATTAAGCATACACTATAATACAGTGTTTCCCATAAACTACCAAGATACCTGTGGCGGTGGGGGCGTGGCCATGGGCGTGGTCACCATGACATCATCGAGTAATTTGCATAATATACCACAATGATTTGATTTTCTCTAAAAAGGCTCAAAAAATGTATACCGTATTTCCTTGAATAGCCGCAGGGGCGTTAATTAATTTAAAACCTCCTGTCACTCCTGCGTTTACCGGAAACCGGCGGGATGGCCGTGCATGCGGTAATTATTTTAAAACCTCTTCTCACTCCGGCGTTTACCAAAAGGAATCCATAAAATTTAGGCGTGCGCTTTGAGTGTGATGTAAGCATACCATCATGAAAAGCACATTTAATTAAAAAAAACGTTATTATGGTCTTACCTGTACTTATAAATGGAGTCCATTTGCAGCTCCTTCTGACCAAAAGCATCGATAACTTGTTTATAGAAGTCTTCCTTATTTTCTTTCTTCAGTTTTAAAAGTCTCTGTTTCGATGGAGATATTCCTTTAATTATTACCTCCTGCTTCGATTGAAAGTCCAGTTTAGAAAACTGTTTTATTTTAGATACCGTATGTAATCCTCCATGTTAAAAGTTCAGGCAGAGGAAAAAAAAAAAATCTCTTGCTGCGTGTGTTCACTTCTTCTGCAGTACCGGAAGTCGCAAGAAGGATCACTAGCGCGGCAGCGCCCTCTACCACCAGGAGGCGGGAGTCATTTAATGACTTATACAGTATTTCACACACGCAGCTACGGTATATTAATAAAACATAGCTGCTTACTGTTCTCTTTAGCATACTGTACCGGTATTCAATAGCTTGGACCTTAAATCCTACTGAAAAGCTCTTTATCTTTTTTCCTTTGTGCGATTGTAAACTACTGAAAGCAGCTTCCTCCATTTTGAAAATGAGGACAGATGCGTCACTCGTGACGTAACGAATTTGACCCGGTGGAAGTTCTAGCCATATGCTAAATATTTTGCGAAACGAGTTTGACCCGGCGAAAATTATAGACATGCGATAATAAAATTAATATTTTGCGAAACGAATTTGATTCAGCTTCAATAATAAACCGGCGATAAGGCCAAGCATGCGTTAATTATTTTGAGAAACGAGTTTGACCCGGCAGTAATTCTAGACGTGCGAATACTATATTCCCTGCGCCAATTCAAGGAAATACGGTACTTACTAATTAATAACAGTTTTGTTTTAAACGTCCATCCATCCATCCATTTTACAATATAATTACAACACTTTATGTACATATTTATATACAGATTTGAGCAATAAGTTATTCACTGAAATATATTTATTAATTGTGGTTCTTACAAAAAATATATCTTATAAAATATATAAGCTAAAATGTCTCAAAGCTCTGCCCCTTTAATTAGTGCATACTAAATAATTTAACTTTAGCCTACTACTACAACCATATTATTTACCAGCAACATAAAGTGAAACAGAGGCAGAGGTGTCCTGCCACAGTCAGTAACAAATAAACAGAAAACAGTAGTGGTGGTAGATAGACACAGAGCTTCATCAAACATCTGATCCACTGAACAAAGAGCTCCAAAAATCTTGAACTTTAGACTGCCATCAGTTTTACTCCCTACACTTAACCATGTGTTTCCTACTGCCTGCAGACTTTGCACCCTTTGTTATATACACATGTTGTGTTTCTAATATAAATACATTTAATAAAGTCAAATACAAATAAGGCAACAAGAGAAGTATCCTACAATTCTCTTTTGTAAAGTAAATCTGAACAGCCGATACATCAACTATATGATTTGCCTGAGAAGCTGGAAAGGACAAAAAAAAAAAATATATATATTTTTTATTTTTTATTTTGTAAATTTTATTTAATTTTTTAAATGTTATTTAATTTTTTAAATTTTATTTGTGGTGGACGTAATTCTTTCGTGGCGGGCCGCCACAAAAAAATGAATGTGTGGGAAACCCTGTATTAACACTTACCAATACTTGGAAGCAATCAGGTCATAAACTGTAACCTTTCTACTCTACTGCTGTGTTTCAACCAGGCCGGACTGAGCACTGACATGTACTGTACATTAGTGCTGTCCCGATACCAATATTTTGGTACGAAAATGTATTCCGATACTTTTCGGTAAATTTGAGTACTTCTCGTCGTCGTCACTGTAAGGTTCAAACACTGATGACATCTATTAAACAGGACAAGAAGCAAAGAATTAAACAGAGACAGAATTCCATTTGGCTTAATTTGAGGAGAGACGCCTGGACACTGTACCCATGTACAGTGTCTCGGCACGCTCTGGCGAAAGATTGTACGCCTCCTCCCTGACCACATGGCAACAGTTGCTTCCAAAGGTAAAAAGAGGTCGTAAAAGAGTTAAAAAAAAGCGGTGCCTGGATGAGAGTCTGGTCCTGCTTCCTCTTCGCTTTTGTAGTTCTTTGGTCAGACAATATCTTTCTGTTGATTACAATACATGAAAGAAACAGAAACACCTTCATGTTGCTTCCCCCCTTACACAGTGGAGTTTTACAAGCCTTCTTCTTGGTAGGTTTCAAAGACAGCTTTCGGTCTTTTCGTCGGGAACTCATTTCAACTCAAAGTTTTT